>NW_025535387.1:17500-20000 GCF_020615455.1 Coregonus clupeaformis | reverse complement strand
TTAATGACTCCAACCTGTGTATGTAAACTTCCGGCTTCAACTGTAAATGAACCAATTCAACTCTGTGTTTCCCTGGATATGTGTGATAACATTCACTAATCTGTTCCAGCTAGTTGTTATAAGATATGGAAGGGATAATCAACGTGGGGGTAGAAGATACCATCTTGTATTCATTTGCCATCTGGTTGTAGAGATACAGACCAGACCTTGGAGGAGGGAAGGATGCTGGTGAAAGAGAAGAAGGGTTTTTGCCTCTGTTGTCTATCTTGAGCTGAGACTTTCACTGAAAACTCTAAAGGGCAGAAACTCCTTCTTCGTCTTCATTTAGAACATAAACCGTGTTGGAAATAAGATTTCAATTTTCATACATTCCCTTTAAGCACATGTTATCGCCCCATGTCACACTATCACTGCCTCGTTCACCCTGCCTTGTCTAGCAGCCGATGTGAGCCAGGCTCAGCTGATGTTAACAACTGACATGTTGAAACAACTCTGATAGGTTCACACCCCAGGAAGTGTAGGACAGGACAGGAAACTGTATCCAGAATTCTGAGGGTGTCGCCAGGCTGCCTGCATCTTGCCGCAGACAGAGACGGGGTTCTAAAAGGAGTTTAGTAGCAAGACAGAGAGACCACTAAAAGGAGTTTAGTAGCAGACACAGAGACAGGTTCTAAAAGGAGTTAGCAGACAAGACAGTTCTAAAAGAGTTTAGTAGCAGACACAGAGACAGGTTCTAAAAAGGAGTTTAGTAGCAGACACAGAGACAGGTTCTAAAAGGAGTTTAGTAGCAGACACAGAGACAGGTTCTAAAGGAGTTTAGTAGCAGACACAGAGACAGGTTCTAAAAGGAGTTTAGTAGCAGACACAGAGACAGGTTCTAAAGGAGTTTAGTAGCAGACACAGAGACAGGTTCTAAAGGGAGTTTAGTAGCAGACACAGAGACAGGTTCTAAAAGGAGTTTAGTAGCAGACACAGAGACAGGTTCTAAAAGGAGTTTAGTAGCAGACACAGAGACAGGTTCTAAAAGGAGTTTAGTAGCAGACACAGAGACAGGTTCTAAGAAGGAGTTTAGTAGCAGACACAGAGACAGGTTCTAAAAGGAGTTTAGTAGCAGACACAGAGACAGGTTCTAAAAGGACAGGTTCTAAAAGGAGTTTAGTAGCAGACACAGAGAGCAGGTTCTAAAAGGGAGTTTAGTAGGCAGACACAGAGACAGGTTCTAAAAGGTTTAGTAGCAGACACAGAGACAGGGTTCTAAAAAGGAGTTTAGTAGCAGACACAGAGACAGGTTCTAAAAGGAGTTTAGTAGCAGACACAGAGACAGGTTCTAAAAGGAGTTTAGTAGCAGACACAGAGACAGGTTCTAAAAGGAGTTTAGTAGCAGACACAGAGACAGGTTCTAAAAGGAGTTTAGTAGCAGACACAGAGACAGGTTCTAAAAGGAGTTTAGTAGCAGACACAGAGACGGGTTCTAAAAGGCGGCTGTGAGACTTTTTGTCAGCAGGAAAGACACAAATGGATTTCCTACGAGGGAGGAAGCAGAATGAGAGGAAGGAGGAGGGGAAGTGGAGGAGAGGAGGGCCCCGTTAGCAACAAGCTCTTATTAATTAATAGTGTGTCTCAGGAGGAGGAGATTACAGGATATGATTCCTGGGTGGCAGTCAGGAGGAGATTACAGGATATGACTCTGGGTGGCAGTCAGGAGGAGATTACAGGATATGATTCCCTGGGTGGCAGTCAGGAGGAGATTACAGGATATGATTCCCTGGGTGGCAGTCAGGAGGAGATGACAGGATATGATTCCCTGGGTGGCAGTCAGGAGGAGATTACAGGATATGATTCCTTGGGTGGCAGTCAGGAGGAGATGACAGGATATGATTCCCTGGGTGGCAGTCAGGAGGAGATTACAGGATATGATTCCCTGGGTGGCAGTCAGAGGAGATGACAGGATATGATTCCTGGTGGCAGTCAGAGGAGATTACAGGATATGATTCCCTGGGTGGCAGTCAGGAGGAGATGACAGGATATGATTCCCTGGGTGGCAGTCAGAGGAGATTACAGGATATGATTCCCTGGGTGGCAGTCAGGAGGAGATGACAGGATATGATTCCCTGGGTGGCAGTCAGGAGGAGATTACAGGATATGATTCCCTGGGTGGCAGTCAGGAGGAGATGACAGGATATGATTCCCTGGGTGGCAGTCAGGAGGAGATTACAGGATATGATTCCCTAGGTCATTAGCCCTTGGCTTGACATGATGAAGGTGAGATATGACTGTTTGTTATGGAGACCATCCAGTGCTGTATAATGGAAGCTTATATTACCCATAACGAATAGTTTTTAGCAACGTTTGATATCAATTGGAACCCCCATGTAGTCTCTTCTACGATCACTTTGACATTGTGAGTAGTCTAACTTAATAATGTGATTATGATGTGGATGGCGTCCATCTTACCCCCCTATTCCCCATCTTGCATGCAGCAGGACGCCTCATTGTGTTA
>NW_025535387.1:0-12500 GCF_020615455.1 Coregonus clupeaformis | reverse complement strand
GAGAGAGAGAGAGAGCTGAGAGAGGTCCCAGAGAGAGAGAGAGCTGAGAGAGGTCCCAGAGAGAGAGAGAGAGAGAGCTGAGAGAGGTCCCAGAGAGAGAGAGAGCTGAGAGAGGTCCCAGAGAGAGAGAGAGCTGAGAGAGATCCCAGAGAGAGAGCTGAGAGGTCCCAGAGAGAGAGAGAGAGCTGAGAGAGGTCCCAGAGAGAGAGAGAGAGAGCTGAGAGGAGGTCCCAGAGAGAGAGAGAGAGCTGAGAGAGGTCCCAGAGAGAGAGAGCCAAAGCTGAGAGAGGTCCCAGAGAGAGAGAGAGAGAGAGCTGAGAGAGGTCCCAGAGAGAGTAGAGAGAGAGCTGAGAGAGGTCCCAGAGAGAGAGAGACTGAGAGAGGTCCCAGAGAGAGAGAGAGAGAGCTGATGAGAGGTCCCAGAGAGAGAGAGGGGTGAGAGAGGTCCCAGAGAGAGAGAGAGCTGAGAGAGGTCCCAGAGAGAGAGAGAGAGAGCTGAGAGAGGTCCCAGAGAGAGAGAGAGAGAGCTGAGAGAGGTCCCAGAGAGAGAGAGAGAGAGGTGAGAGAGGTCCCAGAGAGAGAGAGAGAGCTGAGAGAGGTCCCAGAGAGAGAGAGAGAGCTGAGAGAGGTCCCAGAGAGAGAGAGGGGTGAGAGGGTCCCAGAGAGAGAGAGAGCTGAGAGAGGTCCCAGAGAGAGAGAGAGAGAGCTGAGAGAGGTCCCAGAGAGAGAGAGAGAGAGGGTGAGAGAGGTCCCAGAGAGAGAGAGAGAGAGAGCTGAGAGAGGTCCCAGAGAGAGAGAGAGCTGAGAGAGGTCCCAGAGAGAGAGAGAGAGAGCTGAGAGAGGTCCCAGAGAGAGAGAGAGCAGAGCTAGAGAGGTCCCAGAGAGAGAGAAAGCTGAGAGAGGTCCCAGAGAGAGAGAGAGAGAGAGGCTGAGAGAGGTCCTAGAGAGAGAGAGAGAGAGAGCTGAGAGAGGTCCCAGAGAGAGAGAGAGCTGAGAGAGGTCCCAGAGAGAGAGAGAGAGAGCTGAGAGAGGTCCCAGAGAGAGAGAGAGCTGAGAGAGGTCCCAGAGAGAGAGAGAGAGAGCTGAGAGAGGTCCCAGAGAGAGAGAGAGAGCTGAGAGAGGTCCCAGAGAGAGAGAGGAGCTGAGAGAGGTCCCCAGAGAGAGAGAGAGCTGAGAGAGGTCCCAGAGAGAGAGAGAGAGAGAGCTGAGAGAGGTCCCAGAGAGAGAGGGGGTGAGAGAGGTCCCATTCACCACCAGGACTCATCTACTTCTGCAACCTCTTCTACTGTCTCCACATCCTGCCGTATTATGACTGGTGACTAGACTTCTGAAATATACCACCCCTGACAGCGCCACACAAACAATGAGAGAAGCTGTCTATCTGTTTGCAGTGTGGGAGCAGCTCTGTGAGAGAGAAGCCCAGTGGGAGTTGGAAGCTGTCTATCTGTTTGCAGTGTGGGAGCAGCTCTGTGAGAGAAGCCCAGTGGGAGTCGGGAAGCTGTCTATCTGTTTGCAGTGTGGGAGCAGCTCTGTGAGAGAAGCCCAGTGGGAGTCGGCCATTTTCTCAGTTTTTCCCCACTTGACCTCCAGACCTCCTCCTGTAGCAGGGCAGGGCCCAGCGGCCAGGTCAGGAGGTCAGGTCAGAGGCCAGGTCAGAGGCCAGCCAGAGGCCAGGTCAGAGGCCAGGTCAGGAGGCCAGCCAGAGGCCAGGTCAGAGGCCAGGTCAGAGGCCAGGTCAGAGGCCAGTCAGAGGCCAGGTCAGAGGCCGGTCAGAGGCCAGCCAGAGGCCAGGTCAGAGGCCAGGGTCAGTGGCCAGGTCAGAGGCCAGGTCAGAGGCCAGGCCAGAGGCCAGGTCAGAGTGATTTGTTGTTACACCAGTGTGATCTGTAGCTCAGTTGGTAGAGCATGGCGCTTGCAACGCCAGGGTTGTGGGTTCGTTTTCCACGGGGGCCAGTATGAAAAAATGTAGCACTCACTAAGTGTAAGTCGCTCTGGATAAGAGCGTCTGATAAATGACTAAAATGTAAATGTAAATCTGCCCTCAGACTGTCCAGTAACCCACACACACTCTTCTCACATCGCCAGTCAGCCTAACAAAACTGGCCAGACTGCCACACTACAGCCAGACTGCTACAGCCAGACTGCTACAGCCAGACTGCACAGCCAGACTGCTACAGCCAGACTGCTACTGCCAGACTGCTACAGCCAGACTGCACAGCCAGACTGCTACAGCCAGACTGCTACAGCCAGACTGCTACAGCCAGACTGCTACAGCCAGACTGCTACAGCCAGACTGCTCACAGCCAGACTGGCTACTGCCAGACTGCTACAGCCGTACAACCTAATGTTGTCTGAAGCTACCACTTTCTTTCAGCTGGCTGAAGAGAGGAGATTGGACAGGGACATGATTCTCATCAGTCAGTTTGACAACACGGCTGGATGAGTCCAGAGAGGTGGGAGAGAGGAGGAGGAGATGAGGAGAGAGGAGGGGAGGTGGGAAGAGGCGTGGGGAGGTGAGAGAGGGAAGAGGGGATTGAGAGGTGAAAGGGTGAGAGAGGAGAGGAGGGTAGGTGAGAGGGGTGGGAAGAGCGTGGGGAGGTGAGAGGAGAAGGAGCTGGGAAGAGGTGAGAGAGGAGAGGAGGGTAGGTGAGAGAGGAGGTGGAAAGAGTAAGCGAGGGAGAGGAGAAGGTGAAGGCTAGTGGTGGAAAGTGTTGCAGTGGGGGAGAATAAACCTGGCTGGGATGCTGCCGTCCATCTTGACCTCCTAGTGACCTCTATGATTGTGTTTCAGTCTCATCACCAGCAGCATACCACCCTGCATCCCACTGCTGGCTGAAGAGAAGAGATTGGAGAGGGACATGATTCTCATCAGTCTGACAACACGGCTGGATGAGTCCAGAGAGGAGGAGGTGAGACGAGGTGAGACGTGGTGAGGAGAGAGGAGGGGAGGCGTGGGGAGGTGAGAGGTGAGAGGAGGTGGGAAGAGGCGTGGGGAGGTGAGAGCTGAGAGGAGGTGGGAAGAGGCGTGAGGAGGTGAGAGCTGAGAGGAGGTGGGAAGAGGTGTGGGGAGGTGAGCGCTGAGAGGAGGTGGGAAGAAGCGTGGGGAGGTGAGAGCTGAGAGGAGGTGGGAAGAGGCATGGGGAGGTGAGAGAGGAGGTGGGAAGAGACGTTGAGAGGTGAGAGGAGAGAGGAGGTGGGAAGAGACGTGGGGAGGTGAGAGGAGAGAGGAGGTGGGAAGAGGCGTGGGGAGGTGAGAGCTGAGAGGAGGTGGGAAGAGGCGTTGGGAGGTGAGAGGAGGTGGGAAGAGGCGTGGGGAGGTAAAAGGTGAGAGGAGGTGGGAAGAGACGTGGGGAGGTGAGAGGAGAGAGGAGCTGGGAAGAGGTGAGAGAGGAGAGGAGGGTAATCCCACTGCTGGCTGAAGAGAAGAGATTGGAGAGGGACATGATTCTCGTCAATTGTCTGACAACAAGGCTGGATGAGTCCAGAGAGGAGGAGAGGGTGGAGAGAGGAGGAGGTGAGACGCTGAGAGAAGGGGAGGTGGGAAGAGTCGGTGGGAGGTGAGAGGTGAGGGGTGGGAAGAGGAGGAGAGACGATGTGAGACGTGGTGAGCTAAGAGGAGAGAGGAGGGGAGGCGTGGAGGTGAGAGGTGAGAGGAGGTGGAAGAGGCGTGAGGTGAGAGGAGAGAGGAGAGTGGGAAGAGGAGTGGGGAGGTGAGAGGAGGTGGGAAGAGGCGTGGGGAAGTGAGAGGTGAGAGGAGGTGGGAAGAGGTGAGAGAGGAGAGGAGGGTAGGTGAGAGAGGAGGTTGGAAGAGGCGTGGGGAGGTGAGAGGAGAGAGGAGCTGGGAAGAGGTGAGAGAGGAGAGGAGGGTAGGTGAGAGAGGAGGTGGGAAGAGGAGTGGGGAGGTGAGAGGAGGTGGGAAGAGGCGTGGGGAAGTGAGAGGTGAGAGGAGGTGGGAAGAGGTGAGCGAGGAGAGGAGGGTAGGTGAGAGAGGAGGTGGGAAGAGGTGAGAGAGGAGAGGAGGGTAGGTGAGAGAGAAGGTGGGAAGAGGTGAGAGAGGAGAGGAGGGAGGAGCTGGGAAGAGGTGAGAGAGGAGGTGGAAGAGGCGTGGGGAGGTGAGATGTGAGAGGAGGTGGGAAGAGACGTGGGGAGGTGAGAGCTGAGAGGAGGAGGGAAGAGGTGAGAGAGGAGAGGAGGGTAGGTGAGAGAGAGGTGGGAAGAGGTGAGAGAGGAGGAGGGTAGGTGAGAGAGGAGGTGGGAAGAGGCGAGGTGAGAGGAGGAGGTGAAGGCTGGAGGTGAAAGTGTTGCAGTGGGGAGAATAAACCTGGCTGGGGATGCTGCCGTCCATCTTGACCTCTCCTAGTGACCTCTATGATTGTGTTTCAGTCTCATCACCTGTACAGGAGACAGAAGAGACGTCTCCCATTGTGTTTCAGTCTCACGCCAGCAGCATACCACCTGCATCCCACTGCTGGCTGGCCTCTGAAGCCAAGCAGGGTTGGTCCCTGGTTGCTCCCTGGATGGGAACAGGGTTGGTCCTGGTTGGTCCCTGGATGGGAGCAGGGTTGGTCCTGGTTGGTCCCTGGATGGGAACAGGGTTGGTCCTGGTTGGTCGCTGGATGGGAACAGGGTTGGTCCTAGATGGTCCCTGGATGGGAACAGGGTTGGTCCTGGTTGGTCCCTGGATGGGAACAGGGTTGGTCCTGGTTGGTCCCTGGATGGGAACAGGGTTGGTCCTGGTTGGTCCCTGGATGGGAACAGGGTTGGTCCTGGTTGGTCCCTGGATGGGAACAGGGTTGGTCCTGGTTGGTCCCTGGATGGGAACAGGGTTGGTCCTGGTTGGTCCCTGGATGGGAGCAGGGTTGGTCCTGGTTGGTCCCTGGATGGGAACAGGGTTGGTCCTGGTTGGTCCCTGGATGGGAGCAGGGTTGGTCCTGGTTGGTCCTGGATGGGGAGTAGGGTTGGTCCTGGTTGGTCCCTGGATGGGAAACAGCGTTGGTCCTGGTTGGTCCCTGGATGGGAACAGGGTTGGTTCTATGGTCCCACTGGATGGGAACAGCGTTGGTCCTGGTTGGTCCCTGGATGGGGAGTAGGTTGGTCCTGGTTGGTCCCTGGATGGGAAACAGCGTTGGTCCTGGTTGGTCCCTGGATGGGAACAGGGTTGGTCCTGGTTGGTCCCTGGATGGGAACAGGGTTGGTCCTGGTTGGTCCCTGGATGGGAACAGGGTTAGTCCCTGGTTGGTCCCCTGGATGGAGACCAGATGCTGCTGGAAGTGGTGTTGAGGGACAGTAGGAGGCACTCTGTCCTCTGGTCTAAACAAGTATCCCAATGCCCCAGGGCAGTGATTGGGGACATTGCCCTGTGTAGGGTGTTGTCTTTCAGATGGGACATTAAACCGGGTGACCTGACTCTCTGTCACTAAAGATCCCATGGCTCTTATCCTAAGAGTAGCGGCGTTAACCCCCGGTGTCCTGGCTAGATTTACATTCTGCCCTTCCCATACTATCATGGCCACCTAATCAGCTTCTGATTGGCTCATTCTTCCCTCTCCCTGTAACTATTCCCCAGGTCGGTGCTGTAAACTACAACGTGTTCTCAGTCAACTGACCTGGTAAACAAGGGTTCAGTAACATACAGTTCCTTTGGACCAGGATCCATAGAGTTCCTTTTGACCAGGACCCATAGAGTTCCTTTGGACCAGGACCCATATAGTTCCTTTTGACCAGGACCCATAGAGTTCCTTTTGACCAGGACCCATAGAGTTCCTTTGGACCAGGACCCATAGAGTTTCTTTTGACCAGGACCCATAGAGTTCCTTTTGACCAGGACCCATAGAGTTCCTTTTGACCAGGACCCATAGAGTTCCTTTTGACCAGGACCCATAGAGCTCCTTTTGACCAGGACCCATAGAGTTCCTTTGGACCAGGACCCATAGAGTTCCTTTTGACCAGGACCCATAGAGTTCCTTTTGACCAGGACCCATAGAGTTCCTTTTGACCAGGACCCATAGAGCTCCTTTTGACCAGGACCCATAGAGTTCCTTTGGACCAGGACCCATAGAGATTCCTTTTGACCAGGACCCATAGAGTTTCCTTTTGACCAGGACCCATAGAGTTCCTTTTGAACAGGACCCATAGAGTTCCTTTTGACCAGGACCCATAGAGTTCCTTTTGACTGGACCCATAGAGTTCCTTTGACCAGACCATAGAGTTCCTTTGACCAGGACCCAAGAGTTCGCCAGGACCATAGAAGTTCCTTTGGACCAGGACCCATAGAGTTCCTTTGGACCAGGACCCATAGAGTTCCTTTTGACCAGGACCCATAGAGTTCCTTTTGACCAGGACCCATAGAGTTCCTTTTGACCAGGACCCATAGAGTTCCTTTTGACCAGGACCCATAGGGTTCCTTTGGACCAGGACCCATAGAGTTCCTTTTGACCAGGACCCATAGAGTTCCTTTGGACCAGGACCCATAGGTTCCTTTGACCAGGACCCATAGAGTTCTTTTGACCAGGACCCATAGGGTTCCTAATTGTCTCCATATAGGGAACAGGGGTGCCATTTAGGGACAGGTAATATTTGTATGATGCAGTATAACGCTTTATTGCAGATGGTCACTGTGCCCTGTATTCCTTTGGATGGCAAGGCCAAGGCATTTATCAATCTATGTGCTGTACAATACAGACAGATTTCCCATTTAACCATGAAATTATTTTATTCACCGTTCACTTATCAATTACTAACAACCCGATACGTACCTGTAAGGTTCTCATTACACTGTCTGGACACTGATCCATCACCAACTAACCTCAGCCTCTTCCAACTAACCCTTCATCCCACCTCTGGCAGACCACATGGCAGAACCACTTACCTCCATCTCTCCATTCCTCCTCTGGCAGACCACATACCTCCATCTCTCCATTCCTCCTCTGGCAGACCACAGACCTCCATCTCTCCATTCCTCCTCTGGCAGACCACAGACCTCCATCTCTCCATTCCTCCTCTGGCAGACCACATACCTCATCTCTCCATTCCTCCTCTGGCAGACCACATACCTCCATCTCTCCATTCCTCCCTCTGGCAGACCACATACCTCCATCTCTCCATTCCTCCTCTGGCAGACCACATACCTCCAACTCTCCATTCCTCCTCTGGCAGACCACATACCTCCAACTCTCCATTCCTCCTCTGGCAGACCACAGACCTCCATCTCTCCATTCCTCCTCTGGCAGACCACATACCTCCATCTCTCCATTCCTCCTCTGGCAGACCACATACCTCCATCTCTCCATTCCTCCTCTGGCAGACCACATACCTCCATCTCTCCATTCCTCCTCTGGCAGACCACATACCTCCATCTCTCCATTCCTCCTCTGGCAGACCACATACCCTCCATCTCTCCATTCCTCCTCTGGCAGACCATATCACCTCCATCTCTCCATTCCTCCTCTGGCAGACCACATACCTCCATCTCTCCATTCCTCCTCTGGCAGACCACATACCTCCATCTCTCCATTCCTCCTCTTGGCAGACCACATACCTCCAACTCTCCATTCCTCCTCTGGCAGACCACAGACCTCCATCTCTCCATTCCTCCTCTGGCAGACCACATACCTCCATCTCTCCATTCCTCCTCTGGCAGACCACATACCTCCATCTCTCCATTCCTCCTCTGGCAGACCACATACCTCCATCTCTCCATTCCTCCTCTGGCAGACCACAGACCTCCATCTCTCCATTCCTCCTCTGGCAGACCACAGACCTCCATCTCTCCATTCCTCCTCTGGCAGACCACATACCTCCATCTCTCCATTCCTCCTCTGGCAGACCACATACCTCCATCTCTCCATTCCTCCTCTGGCAGACCACATACCTCCATCTCTCCATTCCTCCTCTGGCAGACCACATACCTCCAACTCTCCATTCCTCCTCTGGCAGACCACAGACCTCCATCTCTCCATTCCTCCCTCTGGCAGACCACATACCTCCATCTCTCCATTCCTCCTCTGGCAGACCACATACCTCCATCTCTCCATTCCTCCTCTGGCAGACCACATACCTCCATCTCTCCATTCCTCCTCTGGCAGACCACATACCTCCATCTCTCCATTCCTCCTCTGGCAGACCACAGACCTCCATCTCCCTCTAGTGTCCGGTTCCTGACTGATGTGATGCCTACTAATGCACCCTGCTCTCCATTTGTTACCAAGCAGCTACAGTGCATTCGGAAAGTATTCAGACCCCTTGACTTTTTCCACATTTTGTTACGTTACAGCCTTATTCTAAATTGGATTAAATTAATTGTTTTCCTCACCAATTTACACACAATACCCCATAATGACAAAGCGAAAACAGGTTTTTAGAAATCTTAGCAGAAAAAAATTAAATAAACGTATTTACATAAGTATTCAAACCCTTTGCTATGAGACGAAATTGAGCTCAAGTGCATCCTGTTTCCATTGATTGTCCTAAGATGTTTCTACAACTTGATTGGAGTCCACCTATGGTCAATTAAATTGATTGGAAAGGCACACACCTGTCTATATAAGGTCCCACAGTTGACAGTGTATGTCAGAGCAAAAACCAAGCCATGAGGTCGAAGGAATTGTCCGTAGAGCTCCGAGACAGGATTGTGTCAAGGCACAGATCTGGGGAAGGGGTACCAAAAACATTCTGCAGCATTGAAGGTCCCCAAGAACACAGTGGCCCCCAATTCTTAAATGGAATAAGTTTGGAACCACCAAGACTCTTCCCAGAGCTGGCCGCCCCGGCCAAACTGAGCAATCTGGGGAGAAGGGCCTTGGTCAGAACCTTCAGAAGGACAACCATCTCTGCAGCACTACACCAATAAGGCCTTTATGGTAGAGTGGCCAGACCAAACCACTCCTCAGTAAAAGGCACATGACAGCCCGCTAGAAGTTTGCCAAAAGGCACCTAAAGGGACTCTCAGACCATGAGAAACAAGATTCTCTGGTCTGATAAACCAAGATTGAACTCTTTGGCCTGAATGCCAAGCGTCACGTCTGGAGGAAACCTGGCACCATCCCTTACGGTGAAGCAGGGTGGTGGCAGCATCATGCTGTGGGGATGTTTTTCAGTGGCAGGGACACTAGTCAGGATCAAGTGAAAGATGAATGGAGCAAAGCAAAGAGAGATCCTTGATGAAAACCTGCTCCAAAAGTGCTCAGGACCTCAGACTGGGGTGAAGGTTCACCTTCCAACAGGACAACGACCCTAAACACACAGCCAAGACAACACAGGAGTGGCTTCGGGACAAGTCTCTGAATGTCGTTGTCTGGCCCAGCCAGAGCCCGGACTTGAACCTGATCGAACATCTCTGGAGAGACCTGAAAATAGCTGTGCAGCGACGCTCCCCATCCAACCTGACAGAGCTTGAGAGGATCTGCAGAGAAGAATGGGAGAAACTCCCCAAATACAGGTGTGCCAAGCTTGTAGCGTCATACCCAAGAAGACTCGCGGAGGCTGTACGCTGCCAAAGGTGCTTCAACAAAGTACTTTACAAAAACATATCTACATTTCACATTAGTACTTCATAAAAACATATCTACATTTCACACCAGTGCTTTTTAAAAACGAATTATTAGCCATTATAAAGGTGAGCGTAACCCCCCACAAGACCAGTGAATATGATGGAGATTATAGATCAGAAGTCTCCACTGCTCTCCTGATGGACGTCCTCCTGAATATTGTCTTTATTATAAATGGTGTGTTTGTCCTGATGGACGTCCTCCTGAATATTGTCTTTATTATAAATGGTGTGTTTGTCCTGATGGATGTCCTCCTGAATATTGTCTTTATTATAAATGGTGTGTTTGTCCTGATGGACGTCCTCCTGAATATTGTCTTTATTATAAATGGTGTCTTTGTCCTGATGGACGTCCTCCTGAATATGGTCTTTATTATAAATTGTGTGTTTGTCCTGATGGACGTCCTCCTGAATATTGTCTTTATTATAAATGGTGTGTTTGTCCTGATGGACGTCCTCCCTGAATATTGTCTTTGCTTATAAATGGTGTGTTTGTCCTGATGGATGTCCTCCTGAATATTGTCTTTATTATAAATTGTGTGTTTGTCCTGATGGACGTCCTCCCTGAATATTGTCTTTATTATAAATGGTGTGTTTGTCCTGATGGATGTCCTCCTGAATATTGTCTTTATTATAAATGGTGTGTTTGTCCTGATGGATGTCCTCCTGAATATTGTCTTTATTAATAAATGGCGTGTTTGTCCTGAATGGACGTCCTCCCTGAATATTGTCTTTATTATAAATGGTGTGTTTGTCCTGATGGACGTCCTCCTGAATATTGTCTTTATTATAAATGGTGTGTTTGTCCTGATGGACGTCCTCCTGAATATTGTCTTTATTATAAATGGTGTGTTTGTCCTGATGGATGTCCTCCTGAATATGGTCTTTATTATAAATTGTGTGTTTGTCCTGATGGACGTCCTCCTGAATATTGTCTTTATTATAAATGGTGTGTTTGTCCTGATGGACGTCCTCCTGAATATTGTCTTTATTATAAATGGTGTGTTTGTCCTGATGGACGTCTTCCTGAATATTGTCTTTATTATAAATGGTGTGTTTGCGTTGAACAGGATCAGACCTGCTCTAATTACAGATAAAGTTAATACACATTGATTGGCTCACTGAGGGATTTAGACTTTAGAATGCAGTCAACACCATGGTAGTATCCCCTATGGCACCCTATACCCTATATAGTGCACTAACCCCATAGGATCCTGGTCTAAAGTAGTGCTCTATATCGGGGATAGGGCCATTTGGGAAGCAGCCCTTGACTTTTAGCCAGAGCCTCTTTCTACTCTTTCTACTCTTTAACAGGAAGGACTGGTTCTGTCTGGAGAGGAGAGGAGAGGAGAGGAGGAGAGGAGAGGGAGAGGAGAGGAGAGGAGAGGAGAGGAGAGGAGAGAGAGGGAGGGAGAGAGGGAGGAGGAGGGGAGGGGGAGGGAGGGGAGGGGAGAGAGAGAGGGAGGAGGGAGGGGAGGGAGGAGAGGAGAGGAGGGAGGGAGGAGAGAGGAGAGGAGAGGAGAGAGAGGGAGAGGAGAGGAGAGGAGAGGAGAGGGAGAGAGAGGAGAGGGAGAGAGAGAGAGGGGAGAGGAGGGACAGAGTCCCCAAAACAGATGGCTTAATTAGCAAATGAAGACACTGAATCTGTTAAAAGATACGTCCCAAATGACACACTATTCCCACTTCATAGTGCACTGCTTTGACGAGGACCAGGCCATTTGGGACGCACACAAAGTAAAGTACCACCAGGGTTATAGAGAGGACCTGGAGTACAGGGTTAGCCTAATGTGTGTTTGAACACATACTAGATTGAGCTTTTGGCACATCACAGTTGGCAGTTGACTGTAAAAACCTCAGAGTGACCCAATTTGAGGTAGAATCACCCGACAGAGGAACCAATATCCATAGTTTACACACGGTCTTGTGACATCTGCAGAGACTGAACATACTCCTGAGTGTAGAATCACTCAAGCCCTCAGTATATTCACTAAACCAGTCAATTAAGTGCGGTCAGAATCTTTCCCTTTTGTCCCTGTTGCCCACAGAGTAGTTTTTGGACGCGAGCCCAGAACTCTCGCTCAGGCAGACAGACGGTACGCTGGCTGCTAGCTGAGGCCTCCCAACACTGAGGTAAATGGAGGGGCAATTGGCTCCAGTGATCACTGCTGTAACATCGCTGTGATGCTGAGAAGACGCTCTCTGGCTGTGTCTCAAATGGCACCCTGTTCCCTTACAAGCCTAATCTGGCACTATCCTGGTCTAAAGTAATGCACTATATAGGGAATAGGGGTGTCATAGGGCTCTGGTCTAAAGTAGTGTACTATATAGGGAATAGGGTGTCATAGGGCTCCTGGTTTAAAGTAGTGCACTATATAGGGAATAGGGTGTCATAGGGTTCTGGTCAAAGTAGTGTACTATAGGGAATAGGTGTCATAGGGCTCTGGTCTAAAGTAGTACTATATAGGGAATAGGGTGTCATAGGGCTCTGGTCTAAAGTAGTGCACTATATAGGGAATAGGGTGCCATAGGGCTCTGGTCTAAAGTAGTGTACTATATAGGGAATAGGGTGTCATAGGGCTCTGGTCTAAAGTAGTGCACTATGGGAATAGGGTGTCATAGGGCTCTGGTCTAAAGTATGCACTACATAGGGAATAGGGTGCCATAGGCTCTGGTCTCAAGTAGTGTACTATATAGGGAAGTAGGTGTCATAGGGCTCTGGTCTAAAGTAGTTGCACTACATAGGGAATAGGGTGCCATGTGGAACACAGCTCTCTCTAGAAACAGCAGCTCCGTCCTCAGGGCAGAGATCCTCAGTGATGCAGATTAGAACAATGGGACGGTTTAATCTGTCAAACGTTTACTGAACATGATAGTCTTTGATCAACACGTTTACCCTTAGAGAGACAACTCCTATCTGGTCTGGGACTCACAGTCCAACAGGCTGCTTCTATATTAA
>NW_025535386.1:0-100484 GCF_020615455.1 Coregonus clupeaformis | reverse complement strand
AATCTACCTCTAGTTATTGTAATGTCCCAGCCAGGTGAATCTACCTCTAGTTATATGTAGTGTCCCAGCCAGGTGAATCTACCTCTAGTTCCATGTAATGTCCCAGGCAGGTGAATCTACCTCTAGTTATATGTAATGTCCGAGGCAGGTGAATCTACCTCTAGTTATATGTAATGTCCGAGGCAGGTGAATCTACCTCTAGTTATATGTAATGTCCGAGGCAGGTGAATCTACCTCTAGTTATATGTAGTGTCCCAGCCAGGTGAATCTACCTCTAGTTATATGTAATGTCCCAGGCAGGTGAATCTACCTCTAGTTCCATGTAATGTCCCAGCCAGGTGAATCTACCTCTAGTTATATGTAATGTCCCAGGCAGGTGAATCTACCTCTAGTTATATGTAATGTCCCAGCCAGGTGAATCTACCTCTAGTTATATGTAATGTCCCAGCCAGGTGAATCTACCTCTAGTTCCATGTAATGTCCCAGCCAGGTGAATCTACCTCTAGTTCCATGTAATGTCCCAGCCAGGTGAATCTACCTCTAGTTATATGTAATGTCCCAGCCAGGTGAATCTACCTCTAGTTATATGTAATGTCCCAGCCAGGTGAATCTACCTCTAGTTATATGTAGTGTCCCAGCCAGGTGAATCTACCTCTAGTTATATGTAATGTCCGAGGCAGGTGAATCTACCTCTAGTTATATGTAATGTCCCAGCCAGGTGAATCTACCTCTAGTTATATGTAATGTCCCAGCCAGGTGAATCTACCTCTAGTTATATGTAATGTCCCAGCCAGGTGAATCTACCTCTAGTTATATGTAATGTCCCAGCCAGGTGAATCTACCTCTAGTTATATGTAATGTCCCAGCCAGGTGAATCTACCTCTAGTTCCATGTAATGTCCCAGGCAGGTGAATCTACCTCTAGTTATATGTAATGTCCGAGGCAGGTGAATCTACCTCTAGTTATATGTAATGTCCCAGCCAGGTGAATCTACCTCTAGTTATATGTAATGTCCCAGCCAGGTGAATCTACCTCTAGTTATATGTAATGTCCCAGCCAGGTGAATCTACCTCTAGTTATATGTAATGTCCCAGCCAGGTGAATCTACCTCTAGTTATATGTAATGTCCCAGCCAGGTGAATCTACCTCTAGTTCCATGTAATGTCCCAGGCAGGTGAATCTACCTCTAGTTATATGTAATGTCCCAGGCAGGTGAATCTACCTCTAGTTATATGTAATGTCCCAGCCAGGTGAATCTACCTCTAGTTCCATGTAATGTCCCAGCCAGGTGAATCTACCTCTAGTTATATGTAATGTCCGAGGCAGGTGAATCTACCTCTAGTTATATGTAATGTCCCAGCCAGGTGAATCTACCTCTAGTTATATGTAATGTCCCAGCCAGGTGAATCTACCTCTAGTTATATGTAATGTCCCAGCCAGGTGAATCTACCTCTAGTTATATGTAATGTCCCAGCCAGGTGAATCTACCTCTAGTTATATGTAATGTCCCAGCCAGGTGAATCTACCTCTAGTTATATGTAATGTCCCAGCCAGGTGAATCTACCTCTAGTTATATGTAATGTCCCAGCCAGGTGAATCTACCTCTAGTTATATGTAATGTCCCAGCCAGGTGAATCTACCTCTAGTTATATGTAATGTCCCAGCCAGGTGAATCTACCTCTAGTTATATGTAATGTCCCAGGCAGGTGAATCTACCTCTAGTTATATGTAATGTCCCAGGCAGGTGAATCTACCTCTAGTTATATGTAATGTCCCAGCCAGGTGAATCTACCTCTAGTTATATGTAATGTCCCAGGCAGGTGAATCTACCTCTAGTTATATGTAATGTCCCAGGCAGGTGAATCTACCTCTAGTTATATGTAATGTCCCAGCCAGGTGAATCTACCTCTAGTTATATGTAATGTCCCAGGCAGGTGAATCTACCTCTAGTTATATGTAATGTCCCAGCCAGGTGAATCTACCTCTAGTTCTATGTAATGTCCCAGCCAGGTGAATCTACCTCTAGTTCCATGTAATGTCCCAGCCAGGTGAATCTACCTCTAGTTATATGTAGTGTCCCAGCCAGGTGAATCTACCTCTAGTTATATGTAGTGTCCCAGCCAGGTGAATCTACCTCTAGTTATATGTAGTGTCCCAGCCAGGTGAATCTACCTCTAGTTATATGTAGTGTCCCAGCCAGGTGAATCTACCTCTAGTTATATGTAATGTCCCAGCCAGGTGAATCTACCTCTAGTTATATGTAATGTCCCAGCCAGGTGAATCTACCTCTAGTTCCATGTAGTGTCCCAGCCAGGTGAATCTACCTCTAGTTATATGTAATGTCCCAGCCAGGTGAATCTACCTCTAGTTATATGTAATGTCCCAGCCAGGTGAATCTACCTCTAGTTCCATGTAGTGTCCCAGGCCCTCCACTGTGTCCAAGTGAACCCTCGTCTGACCAACCAGGAACAGCCTCCTCTCCTTCCTCACCTCACCCTTCACCCCTAGAGAATCAGCCAACACAGTCTACACAAACACACACTAAGATTAATATACACCACCTCACCTCATGACCAGCTATCTCTACACTAAACCAGTCACTCATTCCCTCAGATGGAGTAGTGTTGTAGGAGCTACTCACTGTAGTAGAGATGGAGTAGTGTTGTAGTAGCTACTCACTGTGTAGTAGAGATGGAGTAGTGTTGTAGTAGCTAGTCATTGTGTAGTAGAGATGGAGTAGTGTTGTAGTAGCTACTCACTGTAGTAGAGATGGATTAGTGTTGTAGTAGCTACTCATTGTGTAGCAGAGATGGATTAGTGTTGTAGTAGCTACTCAATGTGTTGCAGAGATGGATTAGTGTTGTAGTAGCTACTCACTGTGTAGTAGAGATGGAGTAGTGTTGTAGTAGCTACTCACTGTGTAGTAGAGATGGAGTAGTGTTGTAGTAGCTACTCACTGTGTAGTAGAGATGGAGTAGTGTTGTAGTAGCTACTCACTGTGTAGCAGAGATGGAGTAGAGTTGTAGTAGCTACTCATTGTGTAGCAGAGATGGATTAGTGTTGTAGTAGCTACTCACTGTAGTAGAGATGGATTAGTGTTGTAGTAGCTACTCATTGTGTAGCAGAGATGTAGTGTTGTAGTAGCTACTCACTGTGTAGTAGAGATGGAGTAGTGTTGTAGTAGCTACTCACTGTGTAGTAGAGATGGAGTAGTGTTGTAGTAGCTACTCACTGTGTAGTAGAGATGGAGTAGTGTTGTAGTAGCTACTCACTGTGTAGTAGAGATGGAGTAGTGTTGTAGTAGCTACTCACTGTGTAGTAGAGATGGAGTAGTGTTGTAGTAGCTACTCACTGTGTAGTAGAGATGGAGTAGTGTTGTAGTAGCTACTCACTGTGTAGTAGAGATGGAGTAGTGTTGTAGTAGCTACTCACTGTGTAGCAGAGATGGAGTAGTGTTGTAGTAGCTACTCACTGTGTAGCAGAGATGGAGTAGTGTTGTAGTAGCTACTCACTGTGTAGCAGAGATGGAGTAGTGTTGTAGTAGCTACTCATTGTGTAGCAGAGATGGAGTAGTGTTGTAGTAGCTACTCACTGTGTAGTAGAGATGGAGCAGTGTTGTAGTAGCTACTCACTGTGTAGTAGAGATGGAGTAGTGTTGTAGTAGCTACTCATTGTGTAGCAGAGATGGAGCAGTGTTGTAGTAGCTACTCACTGTGTAGTAGAGATGGAGTAGTGTTGTAGTAGCTACTCACTGTGTAGTAGAGATGGAGTAGTGTTGTAGTAGCTACTCACTGTAGTAGAGATGGAGTAGTGTTGTAGTAGCTACTCACTGTGTAGTAGAGATGGAGTGGTGTTGTAGTAGCTACTCACTGTAGTAGAGATGGAGTAGTGTTGTAGTAGCTACTCACTGTAGTAGAGACGGAGTAGTGTTGTAGTAGCTACTCACTGTGTAGTAGAGATGGAGTAGTGTTGTAGTAGCTACTCACTCTGAGTCCCTCTGGATCCTGTGTATTAGAGATGGAGTAGTTGGACACCTTGGGCCCATCACAATCTGGTCTCTCATAGAAGATCAGCTGACCCCTCCCATCCTGCTGGACAAACAAAACGTCAGTCCAAAGGATGTGTGTTTATGTGTGTCTGTGTCTGTGTGTGTGTTTGTGTGTGTCTGTGTGTGTGTCTGTGTGTGTGTCTGTCTGTCTGTCTGTGTGTGTGTGTCTGTGTGTGTTTTTATGTGTGTGTTTTTATGTGTGTGTCTGTGTGTGTGTCTGTGTACCATCAGGTTGCGTAGTTTAAGTCGTCCGGTGCTGCAGTTGAAGAATGTGTCCTGCTGGCGGATTACTGTGCCCTCTGATTGGCTTAGCTGGCTGGCTCTCTCTGCCAATCGTGTCGCATTGCTCACCTTCGCCTTGATCTCCACGTTAGACGGCATCTCTGAGCTGTACCGAGTTATATTAGGGTTAGAGTGGTAGAGAGGTTTATATCATATCTGTATTGAGTTAGGGATAGTGGTAGAGAGGTTTATATCATATCTGTATTGAGTTAGGGTTAGAGTGGTAGAGAGGTTTATATCATATCTGTATTGAGTTAGGGTTATGTTAGGGTTAGAGTGGTAGAGAGGTTTATATCATATCTGTATTGAGTTAGGGTTATGGTAGGGTTAGAGTGGTAGAGAGGTTTATATCATATCTGTATTGAGTTAGGGTTAGAGTGGTAGAGAGGTTTATATCATATCTGTATTGAGTTAGGGTTAGAGTGGTAGAGAGGTTTATATCATATCTGTACTGAGTTAGGGTTATGTTAGGGTTAGAGTGGTAGAGAGGTTTATATCATATCTGTATTGAGTTAGGGTTATATTAGGGTTAGAGTGGTAGAGAGGTTTATATCATATCTGTATTGAGTTAGGGTTATGTTAGGGTTAGAGTGGTAGAGAGGTTTATATCATATCTGTATTGAGTTAGGGTTATGTTAGGGTTAGAGTGGTAGAGAGATTTATATCATATATGTATTGAGTTAGGGTTATGTTAGGGTTAGAGTGGTAGAGAGGTTTATATCATATCTGTATTGAGTTAGGGTTAGAGTGGTAGAGAGGTTTATATCATATCTGTATTGAGTTAGGGTTATGTTAGGGTTAGAGTGGTAGAGAGGTTTATATCATATCTGTATTGAGTTAGGGTTAGAGTGGTAGAGAGGTTTATATCATATCTGTATTGAGTTAGGGTTATGTTAGGGTTAGAGTGGTAGAGAGGTTTATATCATATCTGTATTGAGTTAGGGTTATGTTAGGGTTAGAGTGGTAGAGAGGTTTATATCATATCTGTATTGAGTTAGGGTTATGTTAGGGTTAGAGTGGTAGAGAGGTTTATATCATATCTGTATTGAGTTAGGGTTAGAGTGGTAGAGAGGTTTATATCATATCTGTATTGAGTTAGGGTTAGAGTGGTAGAGAGGTTTATATCATATCTGTATTGAGTTAGGGTTATGTTAGGGTTAGAGTGGTAGAGAGGTTTATATCATATCTGTATTGAGTTAGGGTTATGTTAGTGTTAAAGTGGTAGAGAGGTTTATATCATATCTGTATTGAGTTAGGGTTATGTTAGGGTTAGAGTGGTAGAGAGGTTTATATCATATCTGTATTGAGTTAGGGTTATGTTAGGGTTAGAGTGGTAGAGAGGTTTATATCATATCTGTATTGAGTTATGGTTAGAGTGGTAGAGAGGTTTATATCATATCTGTATTGAGTTAGGGTTATGTTAGGGTTAGAGTGGTAGAGAGGTTTATATCATATCTGTATTGAGTTAGGGTTATGGTAGGGTTAGAGTGGTACATTTTACATTTTACATTTTAGTCATTTAGCAGACGCTCTTATCCAGAGCGACTTAGTTAGTGCATACATTATTATTTTTATCGAACCCACAACCCTGGCGTTGCAAACGCCATGCTCTACCAACTGAGCTACATCCCCTGCCGGCCAAATCCCTCCCCTACCCTGGACGACGCTGGGCCAATTGTGCACGCCGCCCCATGGGTCTCCCGGTCTCGGCCGGCTACGACAGAGCCTGGATTCGAACCAGGATCTCTAGTGGCACAGCTAGCACTGCGATGCAGTGCCTTAGACCACTGCGCCACTCGGGAGACAAGGTTTATATCATATCTGTATTGAGTTAGGGTTATGTTAGGGTTAGAGTGGTAGAGAGGTTTATATCATATCTGTATTGAGTTAGGGTTAGAGTGGTAGAGAGGTTTATATCATATCTGTATTGAGTTAGGGTTATATTAGGGTTAGAGTGGTAGAGAGGTTTATATCATATCTGTATTGAGTTAGGGTTAGAGTGGTAGAGAGGTTTATATCATATCTGTATTGAGTTAGGGTTAGAGTGGTAGAGAGGTTTATATCATATCTGTATTGAGTTAGGGTTATGTTAGTGTTAGAGTGGTAGAGAGGTTTATATCATATCTGTATTGAGTTAGGGTTATGTTAGGGTTAGAGTGGTAGAGAGGTTTATATCATATCTGTATTGAGTTAGGGTTATGTTAGGGTTAGAGTGGTAGAGAGGTTTATATCATATCTGTATTGAGTTAGGGTTAGAGTGGTAGAGAGGTTTATATCATATCTGTATTGAGTTAGAGTGGTAGAGAGGTTTATATCATATCTGTATTGAGTTAGGGGTTAGAGTGGTAGAGAGGTTTATATCATATCTGTATTGAGTTAGGGTTATGTTAGGGTTAGAGTGGTAGAGAGGTTTATATCATATCTGTATTGAGTTAGGGTTAGAGTGGTAGAGAGGTTTATATCATATATGTATTGAGTCAGGGTTATGTTAGGGTTAGAGTGGTAGAGAGGTTTATATCATATCTTTATTGAGTTAGGGTTAGAGTGGTAGAGAGGTTTACATCATATCTGTATTGAGTTAGGGTTATGTTAGGGTTAGAGTGGTAGAGAGGTTTATATCATATCTGTATTGAGTTAGGGTTAGAGTGGTAGAGAGGTTTATATCATATCTGTATTGAGTTAGGGTTATGTTAGGGTTAGAGTGGTAGAGAGGTTTATATCATATCTGTATTGAGTTAGGGTTAGAGTGGTAGAGAGGTTTATATCATATCTGTATTGAGTTAGGGTTATGTTAGGGTTAGAGTGGTAGAGAGGTTTATATCATATCTGTATTGAGTTAGGGTTAGAGTGGTAGAGAGGTTTATATCATATCTGTATTGAGTTAGGGTTAGAGTGGTAGAGAGGTTTATATCATATCTGTATTGAGTTAGGGTTATGTTAGGGTTAGAGTGGTAGAGAGGTTTATATCATATCTGTATTGAGTTAGGGTTATGTTAGGGTTAGTGGTAGAGAGGTTTATATCATATCTGTATTGAGTTAGGGTTAGAGTGGTAGAGAGGTTTATATCATATCTGTATTGAGTTAGGGTTAGAGTGGTAGAGAGGTTTATATCATATCTGTATTGAGTTAGAGTGGTAGAGAGGTTTATATCATATCTGTATTGAGTTAGGGTTAGAGTGGTAGAGAGGTTTATATCATATCTGTATTGAGTTAGGGTTATGTTAGGGTTAGAGTGGTAGAGAGGTTTATATCATATCTGTATTGAGTTAGGGTTAGAGTGGTAGAGAGGTTTATATCATATATGTATTGAGTCAGGGTTATGTTAGGGTTAGAGTGGTAGAGAGGTTTATATCATATCTTTATTGAGTTAGGGTTAGAGTGGTAGAGAGGTTTACATCATATCTGTATTGAGTTAGGGTTATGTTAGGGTTAGAGTGGTAGAGAGGTTTATATCATATCTGTATTGAGTTAGGGTTAGAGTGGTAGAGAGGTTTATATCATATCTGTATTGAGTTAGGGTTATGTTAGGGTTAGAGTGGTAGAGAGGTTTATATCATATCTGTATTGAGTTAGGGTTAGAGTGGTAGAGAGGTTTATATCATATCTGTATTGAGTTAGGGTTATGTTAGGGTTAGAGTGGTAGAGAGGTTTATATCATATCTGTATTGAGTTAGGGTTATGTTAGGGTTAGAGTGGTAGAGAGGGTTTATATCATATCTGTATTGAGTTAGGGTTATGTTAGGGTTAGAGTGGTAGAGAGGTTTATATCATATCTGTATTGAGTTAGGGTTAGAGTGGTAGAGAGGTTTATATCATATCTGTATTGAGTTAGGGTTATGTTAGGGTTAGAGTGGTAGAGAGGTTTATATCATATCTGTATTGAGTTAGGGTTAGAGTGGTAGAGAGGTTTATATCATATCTGTATTGAGTTAGGGTTAGAGTGGTAGAGAGGTTTATATCATATCTGTATTGAGTTAGGGTTATGTTAGGGTTAGAGTGGTAGAGAGGTTTATATCATATCTGTATTGAGTTAGGGTTAGAGTGGTAGAGAGGTTTATATCATATCTGTATTGAGTTAGGGTTAGAGTGGTAGAGAGGTTTATATCATATCTGTATTGAGTTAGGGTTATGTTAGGGTTAGAGTGGTAGAGAGGTTTATATCATATCTGTATTGAGTTAGGGTTAGAGTGGTAGAGAGGTTTATATCATATCTGTATTGAGTTAGGGTTATGTTAGGGTTAGAGTGGTAGAGAGGTTTATATCATATCTGTATTGAGTTAGGGTTAGAGTGGTAGAGAGGTTTATATCATATCTGTATTGAGTTAGGGTTATGTTAGGGTTAGAGTGGTAGAGAGGTTTATATCATATCTGTATTGAGTTAGGGTTATGTTAGGGTTAGAGTGGTAGAGAGGTTTATATCATATCTGTATTGAGTTAGGGTTATGTTAGGGTTAGAGTGGTAGAGAGGTTTATATCATATCTGTATTGAGTTAGGGTTATGTTAGGGTTAGAGTGGTAGAGAGGTTTATATCATATCTGTATTGAGTTAGGGTTAGAGTGGTAGAGAGTTTTATATCATATCTGTATTGAGTTAGGGTTAGAGTGGTAGAGAGTTTTATATCATATCTGTATTGAGTTAGGGTTAGAGTGGTAGAGAGGTTTATATCATATCTGTATTGAGTTAGGGTTAGAGTGGTAGAGAGGTTTATATCATATCTGTATTGAGTTAGGGTTAGAGTGGTAGAGAGGTTTATATCATATCTGTATTGAGTTAGGGTTATGTTAGGGTTAGAGTGGTAGAGAGGTTTAAAGTTGAAGTCGGAAGTTTAAGTAAAAGTTCCCTGTCTTAGGTCAGTTAGGATCACCACTTTATTTTAAGAATGTGAAATGTCAGAATAATAGTAGAGAGAATGATTTATTTCATCACATTCCCAGTGGGTCAGAAGTTTACATACACTTAATTAGTATTTGGTAGCATTGCCTTTAAATTGTTAAACTTGGGTCAAACGTTTCGGGTAGCCTTCCACAAGCTTCCCACAATAAGTTGGGTGAATTTTGGCCCATTCCTCCTGACAGAGCTGTTGTAACTGAGTCAGGTTTGTAGGCCTCCTTGCACGCACACGCTTTTTCAGTTCTGCCCACAAATTTTCTATAGGATTGAGGTCAGGGCTTTGAGATGGCCACTCCAATACCTTGACTTTGTTGTCCTTAAGCCATTGTGCCACAACTTTGGAAGTATGCTTGGTGTCATTGTCCATTTGGAAGACCAATTTGCGACCAAGCTTTAACTTCCTGACTGATGTCTTGAGATGTTGCTTCAATATATCCACATAATTTTCCTTCCTCATGATGCCATCTATTTTGTGAAGTGCACCAGTCCCTCCTGCAGCAAAGCACCCCCACAGCATGATGCTTCCACCCCCGTTCTTCACGGTTGGGATGGTGTTCTTCGGCTTGCAAGCTCCCCCTTTTCCCTCCAAACATAACGATGGTCATTATGGCCAAACAGTTCTATTTTTGTTTCATCAGACCAGAGGACATTTCTCCAAAAAGTACGATCTTTGTCCCCATCTGCAGTTGCAAACCGTAGTCTGGCTTTTTTATGGCGGTTTTGGAGCAGTGGCTTCTTCCTTGCTGAGCAGCCTTTCAGGTTATGTCGATATAGGACTTGTTTTACTGTGGATATAGATACTTTTGTACCTGTTTCCTCAAGCATCTTTACAAGATCCTTTGCTGTTGTTCTGGGATTGATTTGCACTTTTCGCACCAAAGTACGTTAATCTCTAGGAGACAGAACGCGTCTCCTTCCTGAGCGGTATGACGGCTGCGTGGTCCCATGGTGTTTATACTTGCCTACTATTGTTTATACAGATGAACGTGGTACCTTCAGGTGTTTGGAAATTGCTCCCAAGGACGAACCAGACTTGTGGAGGTCTACAATTTCTTTTCTGAGGTCTTGGCTGATTTCTTTTGATTTTCCCATGATGTCAAGCAAAGAGGCACTGAGTTTGAAGGTAGGCCTTGAAATACATCCACAGGTACACCTCCAATTGACTCAAATTATATCAATTAGCCTATCAGAAGCTTCTAAAGCCATGACATCATTTTCTGGAATTTTCCAAGCTGTTTAAAGGCACAGTCAACTTAGTGTATGTAAACTTCCGACTTCAACTGTATATCATATCAAATAAATGCAATACATTGAGTGGTGAGCTTCTCAATGCTGGACAGTGCACACCTCTCCTCAGTAGAATCACAACAGACAGATACTGTACATTCAAGGAATCTAAATATTACTCCAAAGTAATAATATTCTAGTTGTGATAAAAGTTCTGCATTCTACAAATACACGTGTCAAACATTTCACATTACAAAAGGCCACCAGCTATATTAGAAAACAGTGACAAACTGGCCACATAGAAATGCAATAGACAATACAACTGTACTGAACAAAAATAAAACGCAACATGCAACAATTTCAAAGATTTTACTGAGTTCAAATCAAATTTTATTTGTCACATGCGCCGAACACAACAGGTGTAGACATTAGTGAAATGCTTACTTACAAGCCCTTAACCAACAATGCAGTTCAAGAAATAGAGTTAAGAAAATATTTACTAAATAAAAGTAAAAGATAAAATAACAATAATGAGGCTATATACAGTGGGTACCGGTACCGAGTCAATGTGTGGGGCTACAGGTTAGACGAGGTAATTTGTACATGTAGGTAGGTAAAGTGACTATGCATAGATAATAAACAGCGAGTAGCAGCAGTGTAAACACAAAGGGGGGAGGGGTGGGGGGGGGGTCAATGTAAATAGTCCGGGTGGCCATTTGATTAATTGTTCAGCAGTCTTATGGCTTGGGGTTGCAAGCTGTTAAGGAGCCTTTTGGACCTAGACTTGGCGCTCCGGGACCGCTTGCCGTGCGGTAGCAGAGAGAACAGTCTATGACTAGGGTGGCTGGAGTCTTCGACCATTTTTTGGGCCTTCCTCTGAAACAGCCTAGTATATAGGTCCTGATTGGCAGGAAGCTTGGCCCCAGTGATGTACTGGTCCGTACGCAATACCCTCTGTAGCGCCTTACGGTCGGATGCCGAGCAGTTGCCATACCAGGCGGTGATGCAACCGGTCAGGATGCTCTCGATGGTGCAGCTGTAGAACCTTTTGAGGATCTGGGCACCCATGCCAAATCTTTTCAGTTTCCTGAGGGGGAAAAGGCATTGTCGTGCCCTCTTCATGACTGTCTTGGTGTGTTTGGACCATGATAATTTGTTGGTGATGTGGACACCAAGGAACTTGAAACTCTCGACCCGCTCCACTACAGCCCCATCGATACAGTTCATATAAGGAAATCAGTCAATTTAAATAAATAAATTAGGCCCTAATCTATGGATTTCACATGACTGGGAATACAGATATGCATCTGTTGGTCACAGATACCTTTTTGGATCAGAAAACCAGTCAGTATCTGGTGTGACCACCATTTGCCTCATGCAGCGTGACATCTCCTTCCCATAGAGTTGATCAGGTTGTTGATTGTGGCCTGTGGAATGTTGTCCCACTCCTCTTCAATGGCTGTGAAGTTGCTGGATATTGGCGGGAACTGGAACACGCTGTTGTACACGTCGATCCAGAGCATCCCAAACATGCTCAATGGGTGACATGTCTGGTGAGTATGCAGGCCATGGAAGAACTGGGACATTTTCAGCTTCCAGGAATTGTTTACAGATCCTTGCGACATGGAGCCGTGCTTTATCACGCTGAAACATGAGATGACGGAGGATGAATGGCACAACAATGGGCCTCAGGATCTCGTCACTTGAGACATCTGTGGCATTGTGTTGTGACAAAACTGCACATTTTAGAGTGGCCTTTTATTGTCCCCAGCACAAAGTGCATGTGTAATGATCATGCTGTTTAATCAGCTTCTTGTAATGCCACACCTGTCAGGTGGATGGATTATCTTAGTCCCCTATAGCTCAGTTGGTAGAGCATGGCGCTTGCAACGCCAGGGTTGTGGGTTCGTTTCCCACGGGGGGCCAGTATGAAAAATGTATGCACTCACTAACTGTAAGTCGCTCTGGATAAGAGCATCTGCTAAATGACTCAAATGTAAATGTAAACAAAGGAGAAATGCTCACTAAAAGGGATGCAAACAAATTTCTGCACAAAATTGAGAGACATAAGCTTTTTGTGCAAATGGAAAAATGTTGGGATCTTTTATTTCAGCTCATGAAACATGTGACCAACACGTTACATTTCTATTTTTGTTCAGTGTACATACCTGAACTGGATGAAATAAATGCAATACAATCAGGGCCAGTCTATGCTGTTCTGCCGCCCTTGGAGAGACAAAACGGTCAAAAAATGGCTCACTGCAAAACTAGAATAATCCCAGTAAGGAAGATGTGGTCCTCTGTAACTCAGCTGGTAGAGCACGGCGCTTGTAACGCCAAGGTAGTGGGTTCGATCCCCGGGACCACCCATACACAAAAAATGTATGCACGCATGACTGTAAGTCGCTTTGGATAAAAGCGTCTGCTAAATGGCGTTTTATTATTATTATTAAGATGACATTGAAAAGACGTGTAAAATTTTCCAGACGTTGAAGTTGGAGTCAATTTAGGCTCTGAATGAAAGGTGAAGACGTATTTTCCGTAGGTTTAAAATACGTATTTTCCAGATGGTGACATCAGGTTCATTTTCGGTTCTGAATGTAAGTTTAAAATCTGTAATTTATAGACGTCTATGTTTGGGCCAAATCAGGGATGGTCCAGTCCGGAACAATCTGAACCAAACATAGACGTCTGTGATTGGTTCAGATTTTGTCCGGACTGGACCAAAAACCAATGTCTGTGGATGTGGAACTCAAGGCGGGTCCGGACTGGACCAAAACAAGAAGTCCAAAAGGCGTTGGTGTCGGTCCGTGCTTCCTGAGGTGGAGCCTATAGTGTTGCCTGTAATGTCCTTTTATGAATGCCCATCTATGTTGTAAGCCTACCATTTGTAAAACACCAACAAAAAAAGAGGTCCGGTCTGGACACGTGTACATATTACCTCGACTAACCGGTGCCCCCGCACATTGACTCTGTACCGGTACCCCCTGGATATAGCCTCCCTACTGTTATTTTATTTTACTGCTGCTCTTTAATTATTATTTTTTACTTAACACTTTTTTTCTTAAAACTGCATTGTTGGTTAAGGGCTTGTAAGTTAGCATTTCACTGTAAGGTCTACACCTGTTGTATTCAGCGCATGTGGCAAATAACATTTGACTTGATTTGACATGACCAAAAAAGACGTTTGCTCGTGCTTACTGGGGTGTAGCCTACCATGTTGGCCTCAATGGAATTGTATGAATGCCCCCCCCCCATGTGGTAGGCCCACCATTTATAAAACAGGCCGTTACATTGGCTTTATTAGTCCGGATTCCTGTGACTAATCAACTTGGCTATTTAAGCTGAATATCAGCTACCCAACTTTATCAGGAGCTATCGTGAGCCTATTTGTAATGTGTTTACACAGCAGGGAAATGCATTAGGATTTTATTTTTCGCCATGATCAGCTAGTCGCCATGATCCCCTAACCCGCCCTATGGGACTCCTGAAGTTCATTAATTTCCAATGGAACGCTGCGTTTGCCTTGCAGCATTGCAGAGGCAGTTGCAGTGCGTTCTGTGTGGTGCATACGTTGGATTTAACGAACTTATGCATCAAACTGTATGCGTGAACGGGTTGACAGAAATGGTAGCAGAAGGTGAATGTTTAACTTTCGTTGCACACATATCTAGATGATGCTGCATACAATTTTGCACAATGACACAGTCGGTGTGTTCAAAGCGTTAGACTGCTGCGCCAATCGGGAGGAGAAATCTGCATGATGTAAAAAGTGTCCATCATTACATTGTCATACATTTTATCTCCAGCCTGTAGGCTACAGAAATGGCCATATACTCTTTCTAACATATCCTATATCTGCTACATGATTTATGTTCGATTATGTTTTTAACGGAACTCTGGTGGAGTGCGGCAGCGATACATCTCCAACAATACTCTGGTGGAGTGCGGCGGCGATACATCTCCAACAATACTCTGGTGGAGTGCGGCAGCGATACATCTCCAACAATACTCTGGTGGAGTGCGGCAGCGATACATCTCCAACAATACTCTGGTGGAGTGCGGCAGCGATACATCTCCAACAATACTCTGGTGGAGTGCGGCAGCGATACATCTCCAACAATACTCTGGTGGAGTGCGGCAGCGATACATCTCCAACAATACTCTGGTGGAGTGCGGCAGCGATACATCTCCAACAATACTCTGGTGGAGTGCGGCAGCGATACATCTCCAACAATACTCTGGTGGAGTGCGGCAGCGATACATCTCCAACAATACTCTGGTGGAGTGCGGCAGCGATACATCTCCAACAATACTCTGGTGGAGTGCGGCAGCGATACATCTCCAACAATACTCTGGGAATGGACAAGCTAAATATTTTGCGTCCCTGCCTTTGACAAAGTGGCCATTGTTTATCACAGGGCGGTATCAACGCTCACCTAAAAAGCCCATATGCCACTAGTTGAGAGAAACTGTCATTTTGGGGGGGCGTCTTGGTCAGTTTAACTCAGAAGAAGGCCGCAGTCATCAATCTGCCGTCTAATGAGCGGGCCGGCCGTGAATACAATGGATGGTCAACTTCTCAATGTGACACACAATGTTCACCTAACGTGAGGACAAGTCAAGCCTGCACAGGGGAAGCTAGGTTACAGATAGCCTGCTAGCATGTACTGTAGCTAGCTAGCTAGCCTAACATTACACCACTCGGTAGAAAACTCTTTCAGCTTCATAATATTTCATCAAAAGGTTCGCTAGCAACACAACAATGTTGGAATACATTCTATCAAAATTACATGAAGTTTTACTTCTTCCAAACGTTTATACCATATGTACATTTGAACACATACCTCAACACAGACCGAGGAGAAACTCCCGCTGCTGACTTGAAGGTCCTGCAGGCTAGAGCAATCAACACAGAGCAATCGATACTCTCACAATCCATGGATATGGAAAACTAATGAAAGGATTTAAGTGAAATACACATAAGACAATATTAATACTCGTTACACATAGCTCTGTCTATGAATTTGAGAGTAATTACATTTCTCCAGCCCCATCCCTCAACTTTTTACAGAACCAGGGGCGGGGTGTAGCCTTTGTTATTGTTTCTACTGCTGATTGCCGCTTTAAGGTGCATGTCGCCGTCTAATGTGCTGGAGTGTGTGGCCAATCACGGTTTACATTAGGTTTACATCTAAATCCTCCTACCTAACTCTGTACTACTTCTAAATGAACCCATTAAAACGAGTGTCAGATCACAATGTGCTCTATATTTGAACTTTTATTTTCTTTGAATGAGCTTTCAATCCTCACTGTATATTTTACAGTTTAGTGTGACTTTTATTTTGACAGCAGGTTTTTTTTGCCTTCTCTGTTTTTACCAGTAAGGGGCATGAATCAAGTTGTGAATTATGAAAAAGTGAAGAGTTGGGGTATATAAACTACAAAGTCAGAGCATTTATGCCAAGACCAATGCAGTGTGATCCTTCTAGACCTATCTGCTGCCTTTGATACTGTGAACCATCAGATCCTCAATGCAGTGTGTTAACACTGTAAAGCTTTAGGTCATGTGTCAAGACCAATGCAGTGTGATCACTGTAAAGCTTTAGGTCATGTGTCAAGACCAATGCAGTGTGATCACTGTAAAGCTTTAGGTCATGTGTCAAGGCTTTGCACAAGGGAGAAACCAAGAAGGCCAAGTTGTGGAAAATATTATTTAATGTGTTATAAAAGTGATGAAAAAGTGAAATGTTGCCATTGTGGTGGGAACCATGAAGCCACGTCTTTTGAATGCCCGACAAGGATGAATGAGAGTGAGGTGGCCCAAGTCAGGGCTGTCCAGAGCATTTCATATGCAGCAGCTGTTAAAAGGGTTGAGGGTTTGAATGGTGCTCCTGAAGAGTCCATGGTGGTGGATAGGCCTTCACTGCAGGCTGCAAGGGTTGCTTTTCACCAACAGGATCCTGACATTTTTAAAGGTTAAAAAGGTGGACTTTGTGGCCTTTATCACAATGGTGATTAATGGCACTGCCAAGGTTGAGAAAAGATCTAGGAAGATAGAAATCATTGTGGTTGCGGCGGAACAGTTACTGGGGTAGAACAATTTCTCGGCAAAAGAGTTACATGGAATATTGTCAAAAGCCGTATCACTCTCTCAGGTCCTAAAGCCCGAGAAGGGAGATATGGAGAACTAAAAGAGGGAAGAAATGGGAGTTTTGTTTGTTTTGGCAATGTACTATTTTTATTAGGGTGGAGTAAGTTAGTATCACTATTAAGTATGGATATATTTTTTATTGTATATATTTTGTGGTTTGAAACCGTCCAGTTGGTGGCGACAATTCAACTTGTGGATGTAGTCCGTCATAAAACCCACAGAAGAAGAAGAAGAATCATTATTTCAACAAGCATGGCGGCGATAGGAGTACATTTCGGATACACATGTGCCTGTGTAGCTATTTTCAAGGTATTGTGCTGCCTTTAGTAACGGTATTAGTGGTGGGACTATTCTGTTTTTTTCGTTATGAAGAAGCTCTATTTAGGTGGCCCGCAAATATCCTTAAGGCGGTTAAACCTGCTAGTCAACGTTACCGGTGGTAGCCAGCTAGCTAGCCAACGTTAGCATGGAGTGAATGAGTTGTTGCCAGTGTTAGTCATCTAGTAAGCTAACGTTAACTAGAAAATAACTTGCTTGGCTTTTGAAATGTTGTTCTCATCGGGCAAGCCAGTGTGGAAGGTTTTTGACAGTATTGTGTGTTTTGTGCAGGATGGCCGAGCGGAGGTGGTCGCCAATGACGCCGGAGACCGAGTCACTCCTGCGGTGGTGGCTTACAGAGACACGGAGCAGGTATCCTACAACTAGCCAACTAACATCCTATATAACTATTTAATATTAGGTACCTCAACTGTTAAATCTGCTAAATATGTGACCCTAACCCTACAACTAGCCAACTAACATACTAAATTATAATATTATAGTCACTGAAGGAAGGCGTCTTCTGTAGGGGGAGTTTAAGATCCCTGACGCTCGGTCTGAACATTAACATGTATCACTTGCGGTATGGTTTTGGAAGCACAAGGACCTTTATCTTTCATATCAGCGAACCAAAAAAAGTTACATTGAGAAACACCTTGATAAGGTTAGTGTTCCCACACGGCCACATCTCCATGTGGCAGCGCTTGTTTTCGGAAAACAGACGGAAGACGAGGCGACCACCTGTGTTAATGAGCTATCTAGCATGCTCTGAACACCTGTGTTAATGAGCTATCTAGCATGCTCTGAACACCTGTGTTAATGAGCTATCTAGCATGCTCTGAACACCTGTGTTAATGAGCTATCTAGCATGCTCTGAACACCTGTGTTAATGAGCTATCTAGCATGCTCTGAACACCTGTGTTAATGAGCTATCTAGCATGCTCTGAACACCTGTGTTAATGAGCTATCTAGCATGCTCTGAACACCTGTGTTAATGAGCTATCTAGCATGCTCTGAACACCTTTGGACAATCCCTGTCATTTCTTTCGCCACTGTGCAAATTTCAGGTCTTGTTAACGAAACCTTTAATTTTAAGCACACAGAACACTGAGGCTGTAACTGCTTTAAAGGTCCAATGCAGCCGTTTTGAACTCAGTATCAAATCATTTCTGGGTAACAATTAAGTACCTTACTGATTTTAAATTAAAATGGTTAATGTATGGCTTGACATTAACCATTTTAGGACTGATGTTTTACTTGTCTAAACTCAAATCACTTCATAAATATAAATTATCTAACATAATTGGCCAAATAGGGGACTGAAATTGTATTATATGATGCAAGAAACCACTATACAAAATTAAAATCATTATTATTACCATACAGAGAATCATACAAACATGTATACTACCCTATGCCTTCAAGCCTGTTTAGAAATAGGACAATGCCCCTTTAAAACAAAATGGCTCTTTACCTGACTCGCTTTTCAAAGACAGATGTACACTGAACAAAAATATAAACACAACATGCAACAATTTCAAAGATTTTTACTGAGTTACAGTTCATATAAGGAAATTAGGCCCTAATCTATGGATTTCACATGACTGGGAATACAGATATGCATCTGTTGGTCACAGATACCTTTTGGATCAGAAAACCAGTCAGTATCTGGTGTGACCACCATTTGCCTCATGCAGCGTGATACATCTCCTTCCCATAGAGTTGATCAGGCTGTTGATTGTGGCCTGTGGAATGTTGTCCCACTCCTCCAATGGCTGTGAAGTTGCTGGATATTGGCAGGAACTGGAACACGCTGTCGATCCAGAGCATCCCAAACATGCTCAATGGGTGACATGTCTGAGTGTGCAGGCCATGGAAGGACTGGGACATTTTCAGCTTCCAGGACCCGAGTGGCGCAGTGGTCTAAGGCACTGCATCGCAGTCCTAGCTGTGCCACTAGAGATCCTGGTTCGAATCCAGGCTCTGTCGTAGCCGGCTGCGACCGGGAGACCCATGGGGCGACGCACAATTGGCCCAGCGTCGTCCAGGGTAGGGGAGGGAATGGCCGGCAGGGGATGTAGCTCAGTTGGTAGAGCATGGCGTTTGCAACGCCAGGGTTGTGGGTTCGATAAAATAATGTATGTGCTAACTGTAAGTCGCTCTGGATAAGAGCGTCTGCTAAATGACTAAAATGTAAAATGTGTCCAGATCCTTGGGGCTGTGCATTATCATGCTGAAACATGGATGAATGGCACCACAATGGGCCTCAGGATCTCGTCACCAGGGCCGGCCCGCTCATTAGGCAGGATTAGACGGCCGCCTATGGCAGCAGATTGACGAGGGCAGCATTTTCTGAACTAAACTGACCAAGACGCACCTCCAACAACAAACACAAAACCTCACATAATTCTGCCCAAAAACAATGACAGTGTCTCTCAACCAGTGGCATATGGGCATTTTAGGTGAGCGCTGATACAGCCCTGTGATCAATAATGGGCACTTTGTCAAAGGCGGGTGCCAAATATTTTGCTTATCCATTCCCAGCGCGCCTCTCCAGGGTGCTGTAGGAGAGACGTATTGCTGCAGCGCTCCACCAACGTTCCGTCAAAAAAATTATCAAACATAAATCATGTAGGATATGGTAGAAAGACTGGTCGTCTTCTGAAGCCTACAGGCTGGAGATAAAATGTATGACAATGTAATGAGATGGACACTTTTTACATCATGCAGGTTTCTCCGATCAAATAGAAAATGCACTGTCATGTTAACAACATATCCTAAAAACAGGACTGGTCAAAGTAAAATGGTCTATATGGAATGGACAATCCCCACTGTTCTCCAGGAGTTTCACCCCGTTGATCAGTGGGTTCAAGTTTGTATCCGTCAATTTTTGACAAGCTGATCATGGCGAAAAATAAAATCCTAATGCATTTCCCGCTGTGTAAACACGTTGCAAATAGGCTCACGATAGCTCCTGATAAAGTTGGGTAGCTGATATTCAGCTTAAATAGCCAAGTTGATTAGTCACAGGAATCCGGACTAATAAAGCCAATGTAACGGCCTGTTTTATAAATGGTGGGCCTACCACATGGGGGGGGGGCATTCATACAATTCCATTGAGGATAACGTGGTAGGCTACACCCCAGTAAGCACGAGCAAATGTCTTTTTTTGGTCATGTGTTTCAAATGGTAGGCTTACCGCATCATTTACATTTACGTCATTTAGCAGACGCTCTTATCCAGAGCGACTTACAGTTAGTGAGTGCATACATTATTTATTATTTTTTCATACTGGCCCCCCCCGTGGGAATTGAACCCACAACCCTGGCGTTGCTACATCCCTGCCAGCCATTCCCTCCCCTACCCTGGACGACGCTGGGCAAATTGTGCGCCGCCCCATGGGTCTCCCGGTCGCGGCCGGCTACGACAGAGCCTGGATTCGAACCAGGATCTCTAGTGGCACAGCTTGCACTGCGATGCAGTGCCTTAGACCACTGCGCCACTCAGGAGATGGGCATTCATAAAAGGACATTTCAGGCAACACTATAGGCTCCACCTCAGGAAGCACGGACCGACACCAACGCCTTTTGGACTTCTTGTTTTGGTCCAGTCCGGACCCGCCTTGAGTTCCACATCCACAGACATTGGTTTTTGGTCCAGACCGGAACAATCTGAACCAATCACAGACGTCTATGTTTGGTTCAGATTTTGTCCGGACTGGACCATCCCTGATTTGGCCCAAACATAGACGTCTATAAATTACAGATTTTCAACTTTCATTCAACATCTAAAATGAGCCTGATTTCAACATCGGAAAAATAAATATTTTTCTACGTCTGGAAAAGACGCCTTTTCAACGTCCTGGAAAATATGTATTTTCACCTTTCATTCAGAGCCTAAATTGACTCCAACTTCAACGTCTGGAAAATACGTATACCGTACAGGGCATTATTAGGGTGGTGGCGTACAGGGCATTATTAGGGTGGTGGCGTACAGGGCATTATTAGGGTGGTGGCGTACAGGGCATTATTAGGGTGGTGGCGGCGTACAGGGCATTATTAGGGTGGTGGCGGCGTACAGGGCATTATTAGGGTGGTGGCGTACAGGGCATTATTAGGGTGGTGGTGGCGTACAGGGCATTATTAGGGTGGTGGTGGCGTACAGGGCATTATTAGGGTGGCGGCGTACAGGGCATTATTAGGGTGGCGGCGTACAGGGCATTATTAGGGTGGTGGCGTACAGGGCATTATTAGGGTGGTGGCGTACAGGGCATTATTAGGGTGGTGGCGTACAGGGCATTATTAGGGTGGTGGCGTACAGGGCATTATTAGGGTGGTGGCGGCGTACAGGGCATTATTAGGGTGGTGGCGGCGTACAGGGCATTATTAGGGTGGTGGCGGCGTACAGGGCATTATTAGGGTGGTGGCGTACAGGGCATTATTAGGGTGGCGGCGTACAGGGCATTATTAGGGTGGTGGTGGCGTACAGGGCATTATTAGGGTGGCGGCGTACAGGGCATTATTAGGGTGGTGGCGTACAGGGCATTATTAGGGTGGCGGCGTACAGGGCATTATTAGGGTGGTGGCGTACAGGGCATTATTAGGGTGGTGGCGTACAGGGCATTATTAGGGTGGTGGCGTACAGGGCATTATTAGGGTGGTGGCGTACAGGGCATTATTAGGGTGGCGGCGTACAGGGCATTATTAGGGTGGCGGCGTACAGGGCATTATTAGGGGGGTGGCGGCGTACAGGGCATTATTAGGGTGGTGGCGTACAGGGCATTATTAGGGCGGTGGCGTAGAGGGCATTATTAGGGTGGTGGCGTACAGGGCATTATTAGGGTGGTGGCGTACAGGGCATTATTAGGGTGGCGGCGTACAGGGCATTATTAGGGTGGTGGTGGCGTACAGGGCATTATTAGGGTGGTGGTGGCGTACAGGGCATTATTAGGGGGCGGCGTACAGGGCATTATTAGGGTGGTGGCGTACAGGGCATTATTAGGGTGGTGGCGTACAGGGCATTATTAGGGGGTGGCGTACAGGGAATTATTAGGGTGGCGGAGTACAGGGCTGAATTAGGGGGGTGGCGGCGTACAGGGCATTATTAGGGTGGCGGCGTACAGGGCATTATTAGGGTGGCGGCGTACAGGGCATTATTAGGGCGGCGGCGTACAGGGCATTATTAGGGTGGCGGCGTACAGGGCATTATTAGGGTGGCGGCGTACAGGGCATTATTAGGGTGGTGAGGTACAGGGCATTATTAGGGTGGTGGCGTACAGGGCATTATTAGGGTGGTGGCGTACAGGGCATTATTAGGGTGGCGGCGTACAGGGCATTATTAGGGTGGCGGCGTACAGGGCATTATTAGGGTGGCGCGTACAGGGCATTATTAGGGTGGTGGCGTACAGGGCATTATTAGGGGGCGGCGTACAGGGCATTATTAGGGTGGTGGCGTACAGGGCATTATTAGGGTGGTGGCGTACAGGGCATTATTAGGGGGGTGGCGTACAGGGAATTATTAGGGTGGCGGAGTACAGGGCTGAATTAGGGGGGTGGCGGCGTACAGGGCATTATTAGGGTGGCGGCGTACAGGGCATTATTAGGGCGGTGGCGTACAGGGCATTATTAGGGTGGCGGCGTACAGGGCATTATTAGGGTGGCGGCGTACAGGGCATTATTAGGGTGGTGGCGTACAGGGCATTATTAGGGGGCGGCGTACATGGCATTATTAGGGTGGTGGCGTACAGGGCATTATTAGGGGGGCGGCGTACAGGGCATTATTAGGGTGGCGGCGTACAGGGCATTATTAGGGTGGCGGCGTACAGGGCATTATTAGGGTGGTGGCGTACAGGGCATTATTAGGGGGCGGCGTACAGGGCATTATTAGGGTGGTGGCGTACAGGGCATTATTAGGGTGGTGGCGTACAGGGCATTATTAGGGTGGTGGCGTACAGGGCATTATTAGGGGGGTGGCGTACAGGGAATTATTAGGGTGGCGGAGTACAGGGCTGAATTAGGGGGTGGCGGCGTACAGGGCATTATTAGGGCGGTGGCGTACAGGGCATTATTAGGGCGGTGGCGTACAGGGCATTATTAGGGTGGCGGCGTACAGGGCATTATTAGGGTGGCGGCGTACAGGGCATTATTAGGGCGGTGGCGTACAGGGCATTATTAGGGCGGTGGCGTACAGGGCATTATTAGGGTGGCGGCGTACAGGGCATTATTAGGGCGGTGGCGTACAGGGCATTATTAGGGCGGTGGCGTACAGGGCATTATTAGGGCGGTGGCGTACAGGGCATTATTAGGGCGGTGGCGTACAGGGCATTATTAGGGTGGCGGCGTACAGGGCATTATTAGGGTGGCGGCGTACAGGGGATGTAGGATCATATCTCTTATCATGATCACCTGTCCTCCCTCTGTCATCTCCCTCTGTCCTCCCTCCATCCCTCTGTCATCTCCCTCTGTCCTCCCTCCATCCCTCTGTCATCTCACTCTGTAACCCCCCCTCCACCTCCCTGTTCGCTCCCTCTGTCCTCATCTCCGTCTCTCTGTCTCTGTCTCTGCCCTGCAGATAGTAGGGATTGCAGCTAAGCAGGGTCGAGTCCGTAATGCAGCCAACACTGTGGTTAAAGTCAAACAGGTGCTGGGGAGGAGGTGAGTGTCTGTGTTCTTAGTTGGTAACGTTCTAGGGAGAGGGAACTCAACTCACATTGTTGGGTTAGTTGGTAACGTTCTAGGGAGAGGGAACTCAACTCACATTGTTGGGTTAGTTGGTAACGTTCTAGGGAGAGGGAACTCAACTCACATTGTTGGGTTAGTTGGTAACGTTCTAGGGAGAGTGAACTCAACTCGCATTGTTGGGTTAGTTGGTAACGTTCTAGGGAGAGGGAACTCAACTCACATTGTTGGGTTAGTTGGTAACGTTCTAGGGAGAGGGAACTCAACTCACATTGTTGGGTTAGTTGGTAACGTTCTAGGGAGAGGGAACTCAACTCACATTGTTGGGTTAGTTGGTGATGTTCTAGGGAGAGTGAACTCAACTCGCATTGTTGCTTCTCTCCTTTTTCCTCTTCCTGTTGGCAGCTTTGAGGATCCTGAGGTTCAGACACACAGAGCTGAGAGTAAATGTCCTGTGAGTACAACCATCTACACCCTATTAGCCTCCCTCAGGGGTGTACCTGGTAGACATGTCTCTATTCCAGACTACCTAACACTAAGTTATCAGTGATGTACCTGGTAGACATGTCTCTATTCCAGACTACCTAACACTAAGTTATCAGTGATGTACCTGGTAGACATGTCTCTATTCCAGACTACCTAACACTAAGTTATCAGTGATGTACCTGGTAGACATGTCTCTATTCCAGACTACCTAACACTAAGTTATCAGTGATGTACCTGGTAGACATGTCTCTATTCCAGACTACCTAACACTAAGTTATCAGTGATGTACCTGGTAGACATGTCTCTATTCCAGACTACCTAACACTAAGTTATCAGTGATGTACCTGGTAGACATGTCTCTATTCCAGACTACCTAACACTAAGTTATCAGTGATGTACCTGGTAGACATGTCTCTATTCCAGACTACCTAACACTAAGTTATCAGTGATGTACCTGGTAGACATGTCTCTATTCCAGACTACCTAACACTAAGTTATCAGTGATGTACCTGGTAGACATGTCTCTATTCCAGACTACCTAACACTAAGTTATCAGTGATGTACCTGGTAGACATGTCTCTATTCCAGACTACCTAACACTAAGTTATCAGTGATGTACCTGGTAGACATGTCTCTATTCCAGACTACCTAACACTAAGTTATCAGTGATGTACCTGGTAGACATGTCTCTATTCCAGACTACCTAACACTAAGTTATCAGTGATGTACCTGGTAGACATGTCTCTATTCCAGACTACCTAACACTAAGTTATCAGTGATGTACCTGGTAGACATGTCTCTATTCCAGACTACCTAACACTAAGTTATCAGTGATGTACCTGGTAGACATGTCTCTATTCCAGACTACCTAACACTAAGTTATCAGTGATATTGTGTAATAGAGAAGATGATGATGATGATGATGTGTGTCAGTTGGTCAACAAGGGAGAGAAGCCAGTGTATGAGATGACTGGAGAGATGACCAGACAGGTGGCTCCTCAAGATGTCGCCAAACTCATCCTACACAAGATGAAAGGTTAGAACATATACACCAGCCCAATCTCTGTCCCGCCCCCTCCCATCTCTGTCCCGCCCCCTCCCATCTCTGTCCCGCCCCCTCCCATCTCTGTCCCGCCCCCTCCCATCTCTGTCCCGCCCCCTCCCATTTCTGTCCCGCCCCCTCCCATCTCTATCCCGCCCCCCTCCCATCTCTGTCCCGCCCCCTCCCATCTCTATCCCGCCCCCTCCCATCTCTGTCCCGCCCCTCCCATCTCTGTCCCGCCCCCCTCCCATCTCTGTCCCGCCCTCCCATCTCTGTCTCGCCCCATCCCATCTCTGTCCCGCCCCCTCCCATCTCTATCCCGCCTCCTCCCATCTCTGTCCCCAGCCCAATCCCAAATCCACCCCTAGACACTATGCCCTATGCCCTATGCACTTGTGGAGAACTGAGATGATTGAATGGGTCTAAGCAATATGGTGAAACTTCCACCTAGTTTATCAGAGGGAAAGTTACAACTATTCTCCAACTGCTTCCACCTAGACTCTCCTCCTCCGTCCCCCCCTGCATCCCCTCTACTCCATCTCCTCCTCCGTTCCCCCTCTACTCCATCTCCTCCTCCGTTCCCCCCCTGCATCCCCTCTACTCCATCTCCTCCTCCGTCCCCCCCCTGCATCCCCTCTACTCCATCTCCTCCTCCGTTCCCCCCTGCATCCCCTCTACTCCATCTCCTCCTCCGTTCCCCCCCTGCATCCCCTCTACTCCATCTCCTCCTCCGTCCCCCCTGCATCCCCTCTCCTCCATCTCCTCCTCCGTTCCCCCCTGCATCCCCTCTACTCCATCTCCTCCTCCGTTCCCCCCTGCATCCCCTCTACTCCATCTCCTCCTCCGTTCCCCCCTGCATCCCCTCTACTCCATCTCCTCCTCCGTTCCCCCCTGCATCCCCTCTACTCCCTCTCCTCCTCCGTTCCCCCCCCTGCATCCCCTCTACTCCATCTCCTCCTCCGTTCCCCCTCTACTCCATCTCCTCCTCCGTTCCCCCCTGCATCCCCTCTACTCCATCTCCTCCTCCGTTCCCCCTCTACTCCATCTCCTCCTCCGTTCCCCCCTGCATCCCCTCTACTCCATCTCCTCCTCCGTCCCCCCTGCATCCCCTCTACTCCATCTCCTCCTCCGTTCCCCCCCTGCATCCCCTCTACTCCATCTCCTCCTCCGTTTCCCCCCTGCATCCCCTCTACTCCATCTCCTCCTCCGTTCCCCCCTGCATCCCCTCTACTCCATCTCCTCCTCCGTTCCACCCCCTGCATCCCCTCTACTCCATCTCCTCCTCCGTTCCACCCCCTGCATCCCCTCTACTCCATCTCCTCCTCCGTTCCCCCCCTGCATCCCCTCTACTCCATCTCCTCCTCCGTTCCCCCCTGCATCCCCTCTACTCCATCTCCTCCTCCATTCCCCCCTGCATCCCCTCTACTCCATCTCCTCCTCCGTTCCCCCCTGCATCCCCTCTACTCCATCTCCTCCTCCGTTCCCCCTGCATCCCCTCTACTCCATCTCCTCCTCCGTTCCCCCCTGCATCCCCTCTACTCCATCTCCTCAGTTCCACCCTGCATCCCCTCTACTCCATCTCCTCCTCCGTTCCCCCCTGCATCCCCTCTACTCCATCTCCTCCTCCGTTCCCCCTGCATCCCCTCTACTCCATCTCCTCCTCCGTTCCCCCCTGCATCCCCTCTACTCCATCTCCTCCTCCGTTCCCCCTGCATCCCCTCTACTCCATCTCCTCCTCCGTTTTCCCCCCTGCATCCCCTCTACTCCATCTCCTCCTCCGTTCCCCCCCTGCATCCCCTCTACTCCATCTCCTCCTCCGTTCCCCCCTGCATCCCCTCTACTCCATCTCCTCCTCCGTTCCCCCCTGCATCCCCTCTACTCCATCTCCTCCTCCGTTCCCCCCTGCATCCCCTCTACTCCATCTCCTCCTCCGTTCCACCCTGCATCCCCTCTACTCCATCTCCTCCTCCGTTCCCCCCTGCATCCCCTCTACTCCATCTCCTCCTCCGTTTCCCCCCTGCATCCCCTCTACTCCATCTCCTCCTCCGTTCCCCCCTGCATCCCCTCTACTCCATCTCCTCCTCCGTTCCCCCCTGCATCCCCTCTACTCCATCTCCTCCTCCGTTCCCCCCTGCATCCCCTCTACTCCATCTCCTCCTCCGTCCCCCCCTGCATCCCCTCTACTCCATCTCCTCCTCCGTTCCCCCCTGCATCCCCTCTACTCCATCTCCTCCTCCGTTCCCCCTGCATCCCCTCTACTCCATCTCCTCCTCCGTTCCCCCCTGCATCCCCTCTACTCCATCTCCTCCTCCGTTCCCCCCTGCATCCCCTCTACTCCATCTCCTCCTCCGTTCCCCCCTGCATCCCCTCTACTCCATCTCCTCCTCCTCGTTCCCCCTCTACTCCATCTCCTCCTCCGTTCCCCCCTGCATCCCCTCTACTCCATCTCCTCCTCCGTTCCCCCCTGCATCCCCTCTACTCCATCTCCTCCTCCGTTCCCCCCTGCATCCCCTCTACTCCATCTCCTCCTCCGTTCCCCCCTGCATCCCCTCTACTCCATCTCCTCCTCCGTTCCCCCTCTACTCCATCTCCTCCTCCGTTCCCAACTGCTTCCACCTGTGAAAGCTGTCAGATGTCCAGGGGGAGGGTGTAGTACTAGAGGTCCACCTGGGATTGGACCTCCCATCTATTGTTGTTTCCATAGAGACGGCTCAGTCGGCCTTGGGTGCTGATGTCACGGAGGCTGTCATCACTGTCCCCTTCGAGTTCGCACATGCTCAGAAGGTGGCGTTGAGGGAGGCTGCGGAGGCGGCAGGGTTCCGGGTGTTGAGGCTGATCCACGAGCCAGCAGCTGCTTTACTGGCATACGGCATCGGACAGGACTGTCCATCTGGGAAGAGGTACCCACTACTCCTTCTGGTGTATAAACTGGTCATGTCCTGGTGTATAAACTGGTCATGTCCTGGTGTATAAACTGGTCATGCCCTGGTGTATAAACTGGTCATGCCCTGGTGTATAAACTGGTCATGCCCTGGTGTATAAACTGGTCATGCCCTGGTGTATAAACTGGTCATGCCCTGGTGTATAAACTGGTCATGCCCTGGTGTATAAACTGGTCATGCCCAGGTGTATAAACTGGTCATGTCCTGGTGTATAAACTGGTCATTGTGTGTGTATAGCCATGTCCTGGTGTATAAACTGGTCATGCCCTGGTGTATAAACTGGTCATGTCCTGGTGTATAAACTGGTCATGTCCTGGTGTATAAACTGGTCATGTCCTGGTGTATAAACTGGTCATGCCCAGGTGTATAAACTGGTCATGTCCTGGTGTATAAACTGGTCATGCCCTGGTGTATAAACTGGTCATGCCCTGGTGTATAAACTGGTCATGTCCTGGTGTATAAACTGGTCATGTCCTGGTGTATAAACTGGTCATGTCCTGGTGTATAAACTGGTCATGTCCTGGTGTATAAACTGGTCATGTCCTGGTGTATAAACTGGTCATGTCCTGGTGTATAAACTGGTCATGTCCTGGTGTATAACCGGGTCCTGTCCTGGTGTATAAACTGGTCATGTCCTGGTGTATAAACTGGTCATGTCCTGGTGTATAAACTGGTCATGTCCTGGTGTATAAACTGGTCATGTCCTGGTGTATAAACTGGTCATGTCCTGGTGTATAAACTGGTCATGTCCTGGTGTATAAACTGGTCATGTCCTGGTGTATAAACTGGTCATGTCCTGGTGTATAAACTGGTCATGTCCTGGTGTATAAACTGGTCATGTCCTGGTGTATAACTGGTCATTGTGTGTGTAGTCATGTCCTGGTGTATAACTGGTCATTGTGTGTGTGTAGTCATGTCCTGGTGTATAACTGGTCATTGTGTGTGTGTAGTCATGTCCTGGTGTATAACTGGTCATTGTGTGTGTAGTCATGTCCTAGTGTATAACTGGTCATTGTGTGTGTATAGCCATGTCCTGGTGTATAAACTAGGTGGGACGTCTCTGAGTGTGACGGTGCTGCAAGTGAACGGTGGAATGTTCCGGGTTCTGAACACACATACAGACCACAGCATCGGAGGAGAGAGCTTCACTATCGCCCTGGCCCAGCACCTGGCTGCAGAGTTCAAACGGTAACACACACACACACCTGGCTGCAGAGTTCAAACGGTAACACACACACACACCTGGCTGCAGAGTTCAAACGGTAACACACACACACACCTGGCTGCAGAGTTCAAACGGTAACACACACACACACCTGGCTGCAGAGTTCAAACGGTAACACACACACACACCTGGCTGCAGAGTCCAAGTGGAACTGACAGCGTTTTATCAACATGAAATCATGTAAAAATCTGTTGATATACACCCCCAGGAAGAATGAGGTTTAGTTTTTATTTTGGACATTTTCTGACAAGTGAACACTTGGATATGTTCACTTCCTGTTTTCATACTTTCATGGAGTGTTGGGGAATGACGTACAGGAAAGGCGTCCACATGCTTCCCAGCTGAAACAGTTCGGTAGAGTTCATGCATATATTATGACCACATTATGTGACGTTTTTGTTCGTTTTGGACTTTGGTGAGGGTTTTTTCAGCTGCTCAGGCAAAAAAATAATAATAATCTAGAGGCAAGCCGAAGTTCGGAGCCGACGTCTACTGCCCTTCGTCGGTGATTGGTCAACAGTAGGGATTCTTCAATAGTCTTTGTTGTCATTCAACGAGAGACAACTCGTTTACATGCACATTATTTCATAGAGAAATACGGCACCAAACATCTTAGTTAGTTGCGTGACTAAGATCCTCTGCAAAAACGTCAATGAATTGAGGAAGCGTATACTGGCTACGGCGTCTCAATCATTTTTCAATTGAAGGTTTTTTTAAGGAAGTATGCAAGCGCACTCGTTCGGTTTGCTAGCCGATTTCAGCTAGCTGCCAGCTGAACTGAAGCATGCTGACGCCTTTAGGCAGCCTGTTAGCTCGGCCAGTTAGCTCGCCCTGTCAGCTCGGCCAGTTACCTCGGCCTGTCAGCGCGGCCTGTTAGCTCGGCCTGTCAGCTCGGCCAGTTACCTCGGCCTGTCAGCGCGGCCTGTTAGCTCGGCCTGTTAGCTCGGCCTGTCAGCTCGGCCTGTTAGCTCGGCCTGTCAAATTCAGAGCATTTCTAGCAGGAAAAAAGGGGCATGGACTCTGCTGTCCTAGCTTCAGGGGAAAGCTGCTTCCACTATTGGGGTGCCAGGACAGAGAAGAGGTTGGACTGGGCTGAGGGGAGCTGCCCTCCCATTGGGGTACCAGGACAGAGAAGAGCTTGGACTGGGCTGAGGGGAGCTGCCCTCCCATTGGGGTGCCAGGACAGAGAAGAGCTGGGACTGGGCTGAGGGGAGCTGCCCTCCCATTGGGGTGCCAGGACAGAGAAGAGCTTGGACTGGGCTGAGGGGAGCTGCCCTCCCATTGGGGTACCAGGACAGAGAAGAGCTGGGACTGGGCTGAGGGGAGTTGCCCTCCCATTGGGGTGCCAGGGCAGAGAAGAGCTGGGACTGGGCTGAGGGGAGCTGCCCTCCCATTGGGGTGCCAGGACAGAGAAGAGCTGGGACTGGGCTGAGGGGGAGCTGCCCTCCCATTGGGGTGCCAGGACAGAGAAGAGCTGGGACTGGGCTGAGGGGGAGCTGCCCTCCCATTGGGGTGCCAGGACAGAGAAGAGCTTGGACTGGGCTGAGGGGGAGCTGCCCTCCCATTGGGGTGCCAGGACAGAGAAGAGCTTGGACTGGGCTGAGGGGGAGCTGCCCTCCCATTGGGGTGCCAGGACAGAGAAGAGCTGGGACTGGGCTGAGGGGGAGCTGCCCTCCCATTGGGGTGCCAGGACAGAGAAGAGCTTGGACTGGGCTGAGTGGGAGCTGCCCTCCCATTGGGGTACCAGGACAGAGAAGAGCTGGGACTGGGCTGAGGGGAGCTGCCCTCCAGTAGGGGTGGGAGGGCCAAGAGACCAGAGGTGGCAGAACAGAGTGCTCTGGTTGGGGTGTAGGGTTGGAGCATAGCCTGGAGATAGGGAGGGGCAGTTCCTCTTGCTGTTCTGTAGATAAGCACCATAGTCTTATAGTGGATGGGAGCTTCAACTGGAAGCCAGTGGAGTGTGCAGAGGAGCGGGGTGACATGAGGGAACTTAGTCTCCTACATCTGATCCTCTGGTTGTAATGCTGTGTGTCTGTCTGTAGGTCGTTTAAACAGGATGTTAGTCGTAGTGCGCGGGCCATGTTGAAGCTGATGAATGGAGCAGACATGGCCAAACATTCTCTCTCCACGCTGGGTTCTGCCAATTGCTTCGTTGACTCTCTACACGACGGCATGGACTTCGACTGCAACGTCTCCAGGTGACTACACTACCCACAAGCCCCTGCTCTCTTACCCACCACAATCCTCCTCTTCATACAATGCCACAGGAAAGTCATGCTCTTGTGTTTTTTCTCAGGGCCCGTTTTGAGCTGCTGTGTTCGTCCCTGTTCAACAAGAGTGTCCAACCAATCAGAACCCTGCTGGAGACAACTGGGCTCTCTACTAGTGACATCAACAAGGTAACCCTAACCCCTACCTACCTAGCTGACCCCTACCTAGCTGACCCCTACCTAGCTGACCCCTACCTAGCTGACCCCTACCTACCTAGCTGACCCCTACCTAGCTGACCCCTACCTAGCTACCTACCTGACCCCTACCTACCTGACCCCTACCTAGCTGACCCCTACCTACCTACCTACCTACCTGACCCCTACCTACCTACCTACCTGACCCCTACCTACCTACCTACCTGACCCCTACCTACCTGACCCCTACCTACCTACCTGACCCCTACCTACCTAGCTGACCCCTACCTAGCTGACCCCTACCTACCTACCTACCTGACCCCTACCTACCTACCTGACCCCTACCTACCTGACCCCTACCTACCTACCTGACCCCTACCTACCTAGCTGACCCCTACCTAGCTGACCCCTACCTACCTAGCTGACCCCTACCTAGCTGACCCCTACCTACCTGACCCCTACCTACCTACCTGACCCCTACCTACCTACCTGACCCCTACCTAGCTGACCCCTACCTAGCTGACCCCTACCTACCTAGCTGACCCCTACCTACCTAGCTGACCCCTACCTACCTAGCTGACCCCTACCTACCTAGCTGACCCCCTACCTAGCTGACCCCTACCTACCTAGCTGACCCCTACCTACCTACCTGACCCCTACCTACCTAGCTGACCCCTACCTAGCTGACCCCTACCTACCTACCTGACCCCTACCTACCTAGCTGACCCCTACCTACCTAGCTGACCCCCTACCTAGCTGACCCCTACCTAGCTGACCCCTACCTACCTACCTGACCCCTACCTACCTACCTGACCCCTACCTACCTACCTGACCCCTACCTACCTAGCTGACCCCTACCTACCTAGCTGACCCCTACCTACCTAGCTGACCCCTACCTACCTAGCTGACCCCTACCTACCTAGCTGACCCCCTACCTACCTAGCTGACCCCTACCTACCTAGCTGACCCCTACCTAGCTGACCCCTACCTAGCTGACCCCCTACCTACCTAGCTGACCCCTACCTACCTAGCTGACCCCTACCTACCTAGCTGACCCCTACCTACCTAGCTGACCCCTACCTAGCTGACCCCCTACCTAGCTGACCCCCTACCTACCTACCTGACCCCTACCTACCTACCTGACCCCTACCTACCTAACATGGGCTTGGAAGTTGCCATGGCACTGAAGTAGCATAGGCATAGAGCTCTGTAAATACTGGACATATTGTTACTTAAAAAAAACATTTACATTATTTTGCGGGATGAAAAGTCAACTTGTTTGCCTTGATAGCTAGCTAGCTAGCTGGCTTGATAGCTAGCTAGCTAGCTGGCTATTCGGACGTTCTAGCTAGCTGGCTATTTGGACTTTCTAGCTAGCTGGCTATTTGGACTTTCTGGCTAGCTGGCTATTTGGACTTTCTAGCTAGCTGGCTATTTGGACTCTAGCTAGCTGGCTATGTGGACTTTCTAGCTAGCTGGCTATGTGGACTTTCTAGCTAGCTGGCTATGTGGACTTTCTAGCTAGCTGGCTATGTGGACTTTCTAGCTAGCTGGCTATTTGGACTTTCTAGCTAGCTGGCTATGTGGACTTTCTAGCTAGCTGGCTATGTGGACTTTCTAGCTAGCTGGCTATGTGGACTTTCTGGCTAGCTGGCTATGTGGACTTTCTGGCTAGCTGGCTATGTGGACTTTCTAGCTAGCTGGCTATTTGGACTTTCTGGCTAGCTGGCTATGTGGACTTTCTGGCTAGCTGGCTATGTGGACTTTCTGGCTAGCTGGCTATGTGGACTTTCTGGCTAGCTGGCTATGTGGACTTTCTGGCTATTTGGACTCTCTAGCTAGCTGGCTATTTGGACTTTCTCCGACCACATAAATAATCATTATTTAACCTGAGAAACATCACCGACTCAGTCCTGTTCTCTCTAAACCTGATCTCGAGAGGCTGGTCAACTCCCTAGTCACCTTCCGACTCAGTCCTGTTCTCTCTAAACCTGATCTGGAGAGGCTGGTCAACTCCTAGTCACCTTCCGACTCGATTACTGCAATGCTCTCCTTGGTGGTCTCCCCTCAAGCATCCACAGGCTGCAGAATAGGGCTGCCAGGTTCCTCACAGCAACCCAGAGATCTGCCAACACCACCCCCATGCTAGCCTCTCTCCACAGGCTGCAGAATAGGGCTGCCAGGGTCCTACCAGGAACCCAGAGATCTGCCAACATCACCCCCATGCTAGCCTCTCTCCACTGGCTGCAGAATAGGGCTGCCAGGGTCCTACCAGGAACCCAGAGATCTGCCAACATCACCCCCATGCTAGCCTCTCTCCACAGGCTGCAGAATAGGGCTGCCAGGGTCCTACCAGGAACCCAGAGATCTGCCAACATCACCCCCATGCTAGCCTCTCTCCACAGGCTGCAGAATAGGGCTGCCAGGGTCCTACCAGGAACCCAGAGATCTGCCAACATCACCCCCATGCTAGCCTCTCTCCACTGGCTGCCCATCCAATCCAGAATCAACTTCAGAATATTCCTGTTAGTCTTCAAACCCCTCAGTGCCTCTGGTCCCCAATACATTTTACATTTTAGTCATTTAGCAGACGCTCTTATCCAGAGCGACTTACAGTTAGTGAGTGCATACATTATTATTTTATATATATTATTTCATACTGGCCCCCCCGTGGGAATCGAACCCACAATCCTGGCGTTGCAAACGCCATGCTCTACCAACTGAGCTACATCCCTGCCGGCCATTCCCTCCCCTACCCTAGACGACGCTGGGCCAATTGTGCGCCGCCCCATGGGTCTCCCGATCGCGGCCGGCTACGACAGAGCCTGGATTCGAACCAGGATCTCTAGTGGCACAGCTAGCACTGCGATGCAGTGCCTTAGACCACTGCGCCACTCGGGGACCAGAGGTAGAGCCGGCATTGAACACTGCAGCCCCAAACAGACTTCACATTTACGCCGGTCAAATGATCAGTCTCCTTGCAGTCCCAGAGACCCTCCTAAAAACAATGGGTGACTGAGCGTTCTGCTGTCTCGGCCCCCGGCTCTACCTCTGCATGCCCCAGACCCAGACCCACTGCCTTTAAGTCTGAGCTCAACAAACTGGCTTTCTCTTAATGTGATCTGTGTATGTTGCTAGTGTTCTGTTCTTTTCCAGTTGTATTGTTCTGTCCTGGTCACCTCCTGTATGGTCTAGTACTAGGCTGTTAGCTAGGGCTGGCTGATATGGCCAAAATATAATAGCACAATATTTTGTTTTCAAATCATGTGAAAAAAGAGAAACCTGCATACTGCTCCTGCTAGTATCACTGTTCTTTATTCAGCTTCCGTATCGGCCTCAAGGCCTCCATCAGAGCTTTTGAGTTTTTAATTTGCACCCTTGGGTAGACATTGCTCCACCCTCATCCATTCAGTGCATCGAATGGGGGAGGAGTCGAGGAAAAACTAATGTTAGAACAATGTGCATTTCATAAATATTATAATAACGTACAGTACCAGTCAAAAGTTTGGACACACCTACTCATTCCAGGGTTTTTCTTTATTTTTACTATTTTCTACATTGTAGAATAATAGTGAAGACATCAAAACTATGAAATAACACATATGGAATCATGTAGTAACCAAGAAAGGAATAAAATATATTCTTCAAAGTAGCCACCCTTTGCGTTGATGACAGCTTTGCACACTCTTGGCATTCTCTCAACCAGCTTCACCTGGAATGCTTTTCCAACAGTCTTGAAGGAGTTCCAACGTATGCTGAGCACTTGTTGGCTGCTTTTCCTTCACTCTGCGGTCCAACTCATCCCAAACCATCTCAATTGGGTTGAGGTTGGGAGATTGTGGAGGCCAGGTCATCTGATGCAGCACTCCATCACTCTCCTTCTTGGTAAAATAGCCCTTACACAGCCTGGAGGTGTGTTGGGTCAATGTCCTGTTGAAAAACAAATGATGGTCCCACTAAGCGCAAACCAGATGTGATGGCGTATCGCTGCAGAATACTGTGGTAGCCATGCTGGTTAAGTGTGCCTTGAATTCTAAATAAATCACAGACAGTGTCACCAGAAAAGCACCATAACACCTCCTCCTCCATGCTTCACGGTGGGAACCACACATGCGGAGATCATCCGTTCACCCACACCGTGTCTCGAACCAAAAATCTCAAATTTGGACTCCAGACCAAAGGACAGATTTCCACCGGTCTAATGTCCATTGCTCGTGTTTCTTGGCCCAAGCAGGTCTCTTCTTATTGGTGTCCTTTAGTAGTGGTTTCTTTGCAGAAATTTGACCGTGAAGGCCTGATTCACACAGTCCCCTCTGAACAGTTGATGTTGACATCTGTTACTTGAACTCTGTGAAGCATTTATTTGGGCTGCAATTTCTGAGGCTGGTAAATCTAATAAACTTATCCTCTGCAGCAGAGGTAACTCTGGGTCTTCCATTCCTGTGGCGGACCTCATGAGAGCCAGTTTCATCATAGCGCTTAATGGTTTTTTTTGACTGCACTTGAAGAAACTTTCAAAGTTCTTAATCTTCCGGCTTGACAGACCTTCATGTCTTAAAGTAATGATGGACTGTCGTTTCTCTTTGCTTATTTAAGCTGTTCTTGCCATAATATGGACTTGGTCTTTTACCAAATAGGGCTATCTTCTGTATACCCCCCTACCTTGTCACAACACAACTTATTGGCTCAAACGCATTAAGAAGGAAAGAAATTCCACAAATTAACTTTTAAGGTGGCACACCTGTTAATTGAAATGCGTTCCAGGTGACTACCTCATTTTGTCTTCACTATTATTCTACAATGTTGAAAATAGTAAAAATAAAGAAAAACCCTTGAATGAGTAGGTGTCCAAACATTTGACTGGTACTGTGTGTAAAATGTATTAAATGTGTTCATTACCCGATATGTGGATTGAGAAATCAATTGGAACCCTGTTTACAACTCTACAGAAGAGTAATGGACAGATACTATATTACCGGGAACGCTTCCACCCAGAGACATTTTTAAAAAGAGGACTTGGAAGTAGCCAGTTTTTCAGTCCGCGCCGTATATGCCACTCCAGAGTTATCTAGAAAAAGCAGCAGAGATGCGCAACAGGTTTCTGATAAGAGGCTACCCTCCACAACAGGTTTCTGATAAGAGGCTACCCTCCACAATAGGTTTCTGATAAGAGGCTACCCTCCACAATAGGTTTCTGATAAGAGGCTACCCTCCACAATAGGTTTCTGATAAGAGGCTACCCTCCACAATAGGTTTCTGATAAGAGGCTACCCTCCACAACAGGTTTCTGATAAGAGGCTACCCTCCACAATAGGTTTCTGATAAGAGGCTACCCTCCACAACAGGTTTCTGATAAGAGGCTACCCTCCACAATAGGTTTCTGATAAGAGGCTACCCTCCACAACAGGTTTTCTGATAAGAGGCTACCCTCCACAACAGGTTTCTGATAAGAGGCTACCCTCCACAATAGGTTTCTGATAAGAGGCTACCCTCCACAACAGGTTTCTGATAAGAGGCTACCCTCCACAATAGGTTTCTGATAAGAGGCTACCCTCCACAATAGGTTTCTGATAAGAGGCTACCCTCCACAATAGGTTTCTGATAAGAGGCTACCCTCCACAATGTGTGGATGAAGCTCTTTAATATGGCACTAGGGAAAACAAGAGATGAACACTGGAATGTTCACCACCACATAGACTTTGAACTGGGTTAGGGTTAATATAAACCACATAGACTTTGAACTGGCGCAACGTGGGAGATGCTGTCAAGAAGCACTGGCATGTTTTATCATGGGACCAGCAAGAAGCACTGGCATGTTTTATCATGGGACCAGCAAGAAACACTGGCATGTTTTATCATGGGACCAGCAAGAAACACTGGCATGTTTTATCATGGGACCAGCAAGAAACACTGGCATGTTTTATCATGGGACCAGCAAGAAACACTGGCATGTTTTATCATGGGACCAGCAAGAAACACTGGCATGTTTTATCATGTGCTTTGCCAGATGTAAACAAATTTGTGCACAAAACTGTAGAGAAAGAAGCTTTTTGTGGGTATGGAACATTTCTGGGATCTTTTATTTCAGCTCATGAAACATGGGACCAACACTTTACATGTTGCATTTATATTTTTGTTCTGTGTGTTGTACCGATGAGTGTCCAAACTGGGTGTCAACTGCTTATGTGGGGATTCTAGGTGGTTCTATGCAGGGGTTTTAATTGTGTGTGTTCTAGGTGGTTCTATGCGGGGGATCTGCGAGGATTCCTCGGCTGCAGCAGATGATCAAAGATCTGTTCGCTGACGTGGAGCTGCTCAGCTCCGCCCCTCCTGATGAGGTCATTGCTGTCGGCGCAGCGATGGAGGCGGGCCTTCTAGTTGGCCGGGAGATTGGCTCCTCCCCCGAGTCTGTTACCGTGGAAGCCTGTGTCTCTGACATTCTGCTCAAGGTACACACACACACACACACACACACACACACACACACACACACACACACACACACACACACACACACACACACACACACACACACACACACACAGAGAGATCAGTGACTAGTAGAGTAGCTTCTGATTGGCTAATCTTTGTGATTGACAGGAGGTAGATGAAACTGGGGCTGAGGTGTTCTCTGTGCTCCTCCCCTCGGGCACGCCCCTTCCTGCTCGGCGACATCACATCCTGTCCGGTCCCGGCCGCCTGGCATCCCTCTGTCTGGAGCTTTACCAGAAAACCACAGAGCAGCCAGAGAGACTGGGCAAGGTACACCCACACCCACACACACACACACACACACACACACACACACACACACACACACACACACACACACACACACACACACACACACACACACACACACACACACACACACACACACACACACGCACACGCACACCCACACCCACACACACACACACACACACACACACACACACACACACACACACACACACACACACCCACGCCCACACGCACACACACGCACACACACGCACACACACACGCCCGCACGCACGCGCGCACGCACACGCACACGCACACGCACACGCACACGCACACGCACACGCACACACACACACACCCCTCCACCAGAGAACCAACAGGTCTCCCTCTTGTCTGCAGATTGTTCTGAGAGACCTGGAGACCAAAGAGGACAACCATGACATTGATGCCGTGGTAACCATGAAGAGGTAACGCCCAGCAGCACACTGCTTCCAGCTGTGGACTGGACCTGGTGTCTGTGTGTTTACTGGGTCTAACCTGTGGTGGACTGGACCTGGTGTCTGTGTGTTTACTGGGTCTAACCAGCTGTGGACTGGACCTGGTGTCTGTGTGTTTACTGGGTCTGACCTGTGGTGGACTGGACCTGGTGTCTGTGTGTTTACTGGGTCTAACCAGCTGTGGACTGGACCTGGTGTCTGTGTGTTTACTGGGTCTGACCAGCTGTGGACTGGACCTGGTGTCTGTGTGTTTACTGGGTCTAACCAGCTGTGGACTGGACCTGGTGTCTGTGTGTTTACTGGGTCTAACCAGCTGTGGACTGGACCTGGTGTCTGTGTGTTTACTGGGTCTAACCAGCTGTGGACTGGACCTGGTGTCTGTGTGTTTACTGGGTCTAACCAGCTGTGGACTGGACCTGGTGTCTGTGTGTTTACTGGGTCTGACCTGCTGTGGACTGGACCTGGTGTCTGTGTGTTTACTGGGTCTAACCAGCTGTGGACTGGACCTGGTGTCTGTGTGTTTACTGGGTCTAACCAGCTGTGGACTGGACCTGGTGTCTGTGTGTTTACTGGGTCTGACCTGTGGTGGACTGGACCTGGTGTCTGTGTGTTTACTGGGTCTGACCTGTGGTGGACTGGACCTGGTGTCTGTGTGTTTACTGGGTCTGACCTGCTGTGGACTGGACCTGGTGTCTGTGTGTTTACTGGGTCTGACCAGCTGTGGACTGGACCTGGTGTCTGTGTTTACTGGGTCTAACCTGCTGTGGACTGGACCTGGTGTCTGTGTTTACTGGGTCTGACCTGCTGTGGACTGGACCTGGTGTCTGTGTGTTTACTGGGTCTAACCAGCTGTGGACTGGACCTGGTGTCTGTGTGTTTACTGGGTCTGACCAGCTGTGGACTGGACCTGGTGTCTGTGTGTTTACTGGGTCTGACCTGCGGTGGACTGGACCTGGTGTCTGTGTGTTTACTGGGTCTGACCAGCTGTGGACTGGACCTGGTGTCTGTGTGTTTACTGGGTCTGACCTGTGGTGGACTGGACCTGGTGTCTGTGTGTTTACTGGGTCTAACCTGCGGTGGACTGGACCTGGTGTCTGTGTGTTTACTGGGTCTAACCAGCTGTGGTGGACTGGACCTGGTGTCTGTGTTTACTGGGTCTGACCTGCTGTGGACTGGACCTGGTGTCTGTGTGTTTACTGGGTCTGACCTGTGGTGGACTGGACCTGGTGTCTGTGTGTTTACTGGGTCTGACCAGCTGTGGACTGGACCTGGTGTCTGTGTGTTTACTGGGTCTGACCTGTGGTGGACTGGACCTGGTGTCTGTGTGTTTACTGGGTCTGACCTGTGGTGGACTGGACCTGGTGTCTGTGTGTTTACTGGGTCTGACCAGCTGTGGACTGGACCTGGTGTCTGTGTGTTTACTGGGTCTAACCAGCTGTGGTGGACTGGACCTGGTGTCTGTGTGTTTACTGGGTCTGACCTGTGGTGGACTGGACCTGGTGTCTGTGTGTTTACTGGGTCTGACCTGTGGTGGACTGGACCTGGTGTCTGTGTGTTTACTGGGTCTGACCTGTGGTGGACTGGACCTGGTGTCTGTGTGTTTACTGGGTCTGACCTGTGGTGGACTGGACCTGGTGTCTGTGTGTTTACTGGGTCTGACCTGTGGTGGACTGGACCTGGTGTCTGTGTGTTTACTGGGTCTGACCTGTGGTGGACTGGACCTGGTGTCTGTGTGTTTACTGGGTCTGACCTGTGGTGGACTGGACCTGGTGTCTGTGTGTTTACTGGGTCTGACCTGTGGTGGACTGGACCTGGTGTCTGTGTGTTTACTGGGTCTGACCTGTGGTGGACTGGACCTGGTGTCTGTGTTTACTGGGTCTGACCTGTGGTGGACTGGACCTGGTGTCTGTGTGTTTACTGGGTCTGACCTGTGGTGGACTGGACCTGGTGTCTGTGTGTTTACTGGGTCTGACCAGCTGTGGACTGGACCTGGTGTCTGTGTGTTTACTGGGTCTGACCTGTGGTGGACTGGACCCGGTGTCTGTGTTTACTGGGTCTAACCTGTGGTGGACTGGACCTGGTGTCTGTGTGTTTACTGGGTCTAACCTGCTGTGGACTGGACCTGGTGTCTGTGTGTTTACTGGGTCTAACCTGCTGTGGACTGGACCTGGTGTCTGTGTGTTTACTGGGTCTGACCTGCTGTGGACTGGACCTGGTGTCTGTGTGTTTACTGGGTCTAACCAGCTGTGGACTGGACCTGGTGTCTGTGTGTTTACTGGGTCTAACCAGCTGTGGACTGGACCTGGTGTCTGTGTGTTTACTGGGTCTAACCAGCTGTGGACTGGACCTGGTGTCTGTGTGTTTACTGGGTCTAACCTGTGGTGGACTGGACCTGGTGTCTGTGTGTTTACTGGGTCTGACCTGTGGTGGACTGGACCTGGTGTCTGTGTGTTTACTGGGTCTAACCAGCTGTGGACTGGACCTGGTGTCTGTGTGTTTACTGGGTCTAACCTGTGGTGGACTGGACCTGGTGTCTGTGTGTTTACTGGGTCTAACCTGTGGTGGACTGGACCTGGTGTCTGTGTGTTTACTGGGTCTAACCTGTGGTGGACTGGACCTGGTGTCTGTGTGTTTACTGGGTCTAACCAGCTGTGGACTGGACCTGGTGTCTGTGTGTTTACTGGGTCTGACCAGCTGTGGACTGGACCCGGTGTCTGTGTGTTTACTGGGTCTAACCAGCTGTGGACTGGACCTGGTGTCTGTGTTTACTGGGTCTGACCAGCTGTGGACTGGACCTGGTGTCTGTGTGTTTACTGGGTCTAACCAGCTGTGGACTGGACCTGGTGTCTGTGTGTTTACTGGGTCTAACCAGCTGTGGACTGGACCTGGTGTCTGTGTGTTTACTGGGTCTAACCAGCTGTGGACTGGACCTGGTGTCTGTGTGTTTACTGGGTCTAACCAGCTGTGGACTGGACCTGGTGTCTGTGTGTTTACTGGGTCTAACCAGCTGTGGACTGGACCTGGTGTCTGTGTGTTTACTGGGTCTGACCGGCTGTGGACTGGACCTGGTGTCTGTGTGTTTACTGGGTCTGACCAGCGTGGACTGGACCTGGTGTCTGTGTGTTTACTGGGTCTGACCTGTGGTGGACTGGACCTGGTGTCTGTGTGTTTACTGGGTCTGACCAGCTGTGGACTGGACCTGGTGTCTGTGTGTTTACTGGGTCTAACCAGCTGTGGACTGGACCTGGTGTCTGTGTTTACTGGGTCTAACCAGCTGTGGACTGGACCTGGTGTCTGTGTGTTTACTGGGTCTAACCAGCTGTGGACTGGACCTGGTGTCTGTGTGTTTACTGGGTCTGACCTGTGGTGGACTGGACCTGGTGTCTGTGTGTTTACTGGGTCTAACCAGCTGTGGACTGGACCTGGTGTCTGTGTGTTTACTGGGTCTAACCTGTGGTGGACTGGACCTGGTGTCTGTGTGTTTACTGGGTCTAACCAGCTGTGGACTGGACCTGGTGTCTGTGTGTTTACTGGGTCTAACCTGTGGTGGACTGGACCTGGTGTCTGTGTGTTTACTGGGTCTGACCTGTGGTGGACTGGACCTGGTGTCTGTGTGTTTACTGGGTCTGACCTGTGTTTCAGGGACGGATCTCTCCATGTGAGCTGTGTGGAGCAGAGCAGTGGGAAGACTGAAGCTATCAGCATAGCAGCAGCCTGCTGAGATCACCACTATCTTCAAGTCAATGTCACTATACTTGTTGTTGAAGTTGTTTTTAAAGTTGAAATAAAGACATTGTTTAACTCAGTTCCTTTATTCTGTTCAGTTAATAACAGCGTTAGTTTTCTGTGGTCTGTCAGGATCAGATTACAGTTAGCGGTGGAAAATGTTTTGTTCCCTACTGAACATTTCACAGGGTGGTGGTTTCTCTTGGCCCTGATAGGCCACGTGTTCAGCAGGAACTGGTGGGGGTAAGGTGTGTATATAGTAAAGTAGGGCATGGGTAAGGTGTGTATATAGTAAAGTAGGGCATGGGTAAGGTGTGTATATAGTATAGTAGGGCATGGGTAAGGTGTGTATATAGTATAAGTAGGGCATGGGTAAGGTGTGTATATAGTATAGTAGGGCATGGGTAAGGTGTGTATAGTAAAGTAGGGCATGGGTAAGGTGTGTATAGTATAGTAGGGCATGGGTAAGGTGTGTATATAGTAAAGTAGGGCATGGGTAAGGTGTGTATATAGTATAGTAGGGCATGGGTAAGGTGTATATAGTATAGTAGGGCATGGGTAAGGTGTGTATATAGTAAAGTAGGGCATGGGTAAGGTGTGTATATAGTAAAGTAGGGCATGGGTAAGGTGTATATAGTATAGTAGGGCATGGGTAAGGTGTGTATATAGTAAAGTAGGGCATGGGTAAGGTGTGTATATAGTATAGTAGGGCATGGGTAAGGTGTGTATATAGTAAAGTAGGGCATGGGTAAGGTGTGTATATAGTATAGTAGGGCATGGGTAAGGTGTGTATAGTATAGTAGGGCATGGGTAAGGTGTGTATATAGTAAAGTAGGGCATGGGTAAGGTGTGTATAGTATAGTAGGGCATGGGTAAGGTGTGTATATAGTATAGTAGGGCATGGGTAAGGTGTGTATATAGTATAGTAGGGCATGGGTAAGGTGTGTATAGTATAGTAGGGCATGGGTAAGGTGTGTATATAGTAAAGTAGGGCATGGGTAAGGTGTGTATATAGTATAGTAGGGCATGGGTAAGGTGTGTATATAGTATAGTAGGGCATGGGTAAGGTGTGTATATAGTAAAGTAGGGCATGGGTAAGGTGTGTATATAGTATAGTAGGGCATGGGTAAGGTGTGTATAGTATAGTAGGGCATGGGTAAGGTGTGTATATAGTAAAGCTAGGGCATGGGTAAGGTGTGTATATAGTATAGTAGGGCATGGGTAAGGTGTGTATAGTATAGTAGGGCATGGGTAAGGTGTGTATATAGTAAAGTAGGGCATGGGTAAGGTGTGTATATAGTATAGTAGGGCATGGGTAAGGTGTGTATATAGTATAGTAGGGCATGGGTAAGGTGTGTATATAGTAAAGTAGGGCATGGGTAAGGTGTGTATATAGTAAAGTAGGGCATGGGTAAGGTGTGTATAGTATAGTAGGGCATGGGTAAGGTGTGTATATAGTAAAGTAGGGCATGGGTAAGGTGTGTATATAGTATAGTAGGGGCATGGGTAAGGTGTGTATATAGTATAGTAGGGCATGGGTAAGGTGTATATAGTAAAGTAGGGCATGGGTAAGGTGTGTATATAGTATAGTAGGGCATGGGTAAGGTGTGTATATAGTATAGTAGGGCATGGGTAAGGTGTGTATATAGTATAGTAGGGCATGGGTAAGGTGTGTATATAGTATAGTAGGGCATGGGTAAGGTGTGTATATAGTAAAGTAGGGCATGGGTAAGGTGTGTATATAGTATAGTAGGGCATGGGTAAGGTGTGTATATAGTAAAGTAGGGCATGGGTAAGGTGTGTGTATAGTATAGTAGGGCATGGGTAAGGTGTGTATATGTAAAGTAGGGCATGGGTAAGGTGTGTATATAGTAAAGTAGGGCATGGGTAAGGTGTGTATATAGTATAGTAGGGCATGGGTAAGGTGTGTATATAGTATAGTAGGGCATGGGTAAGGTGTGTATAGTAAAGTAGGGCATGGGTAAGGTGTATATAGTATAGTAGGGCATGGGTAAGGTGTGTATAGTATAGTAGGGCATGGGTAAGGTGTGTATATAGTATAGTAGGGCATGGGTAAGGTGTGTATAGTATAGTAGGGCATGGGTAAGGTGTGTATATAGTATAGTAGGGCATGGGTAAGGTGTGTATAGTATAGTAGGGCATGGGTAAGGTGTGTATAGTATAGTAGGGCATGGGTAAGGTGTGTATATAGTATAGTAGGGCATGGGTAAGGTGTGTATATAGTATAGTAGGGCATGGGTAAGGTGTGTATATGTATAGTAGGGCATGGGTAAGGTGTGTATATAGTATAGTAGGGCATGGGTAAGGTGTGTATATAGTATAGTAGGGCATGGGTAAGGTGTGTATATAGTATAGTAGGGCATGGGTAAGGTGTGTATATAGTATAGTAGGGCATGGGTAAGGTGTGTATATAGTATAGTAGGGCATGGGTAAGGTGTGTATAAGTATAGTAGGGCATGGGTAAGGTGTTATATAGTATAGTAGGGCATGGGTAAGGTGTGTATATAGTATAGTAGGGCATGGGTAAGGTGTGTATAGTATAGTAGGGCATGGTAAGGTGCATTAGGGTAGTAGGCATGTGTATTTATATAGTATAGTAGGGCATGGGTAAGGTGTGTATATAGTATAGTAGGGCATGGGTAAGGTGTGTATATAGTATAGTAGGGCATGGGTAAGGTGTGTATATAGTAAAGTAGGGCATGGGTAAGGTGTGTATAGTATAGTAGGGCATGGGTAAGGTGTGTATATAGTAAAGTAGGGCATGGGTAAGGTGTGTATATAGTATAGTAGGGCATGGGTAAGGTGTGTATATAGTAAAGTAGGGCATGGGTAAGGTGTGTATATAGTATAGTAGGGCATGGGTAAGGTGTGTATATAGTATAGTAGGGCATGGGTAAGGTGTGTATATAGTATAGTAGGGCATGGGTAAGGTGTGTATATAGTATAGTAGGGCATGGGTAAGGTGTGTATATAGTAAAGTAGGGCATGGGTAAGGTGTGTATATAGTAAAGTAGGGCATGGGTAAGGTGTGTATATAGTAAAGTAGGGCATGGGTAAGGTGTGTATATAGTAAAGTAGGGCATGGGTAAGGTGTGTATATAGTAAAGTAGGGCATGGGTAAGGTGTATATAGTAAAGTAGGGCATGGGTAAGGTGTGTATATGTAAAGTAGGGCATGGGTAAGGTGTGTATAGTATAGTAGGGCATGGGTAAGGTGTGTATAGTAAAGTAGGGCATGGGTAAGGTGTATATAGTATAGTAGGGCATGGGTAAGGTGTGTATATAGTAAAGTAGGGCATGGGTAAGGTGTGTATATAGTAAAGTAGGGCATGGGTAAAGGTGTGTATAGTAAAGTAGGGCATGGGTAAGGTGTGTATATAGTATAGTAGGGCATGGGTAAGGTGTGTATATAGTAAAGTAGGGCATGGGTAAGGTGTGTATATAGTATAGTAGGGCATGGGTAAGGTGTGTATATAGTAAAGTAGGGCATGGGTAAGGTGTGTATATAGTAAAGTAGGGCATGGGTAAGGTGTGTATAGTATAGTAGGGCATGGGTAAGGTGTGTATATAGTATAGTAGGGCATGGGTAAGGTGTGTATATAGTATAGTAGGGCATGGGTAAGGTGTGTATAGTATAGTAGGGCATGGGTAAGGTGTGTATATAGTATAGTAGGGCATGGGTAAGGTGTATATAGTATAGTAGGGCATGGGTAAGGTGTGTATATAGTAAAGTAGGGCATGGGTAAGGTGTGTATATAGTATAGTAGGGCATGGGTAAGGTGTGTATAGTATAGTAGGGCATGGGTAAGGTGTGTATATAGTATAGTAGGGCATGGGTAAGGTGTTATATAGTATAGTAGGGCATGGGTAAGGTGTGTATATAGTAAAGTAGGGCATGGGTAAGGTGTGTATAGTATAGTAGGGCATGGGTAAGGTGTGTATAGTATAGTAGGGCATGGGTAAGGTGTGTATATAGTATAGTAGGGCATGGGTAAGGTGTGTATAGTATAGTAGGGCATGGGTAAGGTGTGTATATAGTATAGTAGGGCATGGGTAAGGTGTATATAGTAAAGTAGGGCATGGGTAAGGTGTATATAGTAAAGTAGGGCATGGGTAAGGTGTGTATAGTATAGTAGGGCATGGGTAAGGTGTGTATATAGTATAGTAGGGCATGGGTAAGGTGTGTATAGTATAGTAGGGCATGGGTAAGGTGTATAGTATAGTAGGGCAGGTAAGGTGTATATAGTAAAGTAGGGCATGGGTAAGGTGTGTATATAGTATAGTAGGGCATGGGTAAGGTGTGTATAGTAGGCATGGTAAGGTGTATATAGTATAGTAGGGCATGGGTAAGGTGTTAGTATAGAGGGCAGGAAGGTGTATAGTAAAGTAGGGCATGGGTAAGGTGTGTATATGTATAGTAGGGCATGGGTAAGGTGTATATAGTAAAGTAGGGCATGGGTAAGGTGTGTATATAGTATAGTAGGGCATGGGTAAGGTGTGTATATAGTAAAGTAGGGCATGGGTAGGTGTGTATATAGTATAGTAGGGCATGGGTAAGGTGTTATATAGTATAGTAGGGCATGGGTAAGGTGTGATATAGTATAGTAGGGCATGGGTAAAGGTGTGTATAGTATAGTAGGGCATGGGTAAGGTGTGTATATAGTAAAGTAGGGCATGGGTAAGGTGTGTATAGTATAGTAGGGCATGGGTAAGGTGTGTATATAGTAAAGTAGGGGCATGGGTAAGGTGTGTATAGTATAGTAGGGCATGGGTAAGGTGTGATATAGTAAAGTAGGGCATGGGTAAGGTGTGTATAGTATAGTAGGGCATGGGTAAGGTGTGTATAGTAAAGTAGGGCATGGGTAAGGTGTGTATATAGTATAGTAGGGCATGGGTAAGGTGTGTATATAGTATAGTAGGGCATGGGTAAGGTGTATATAGTATAGTAGGGCATGGGTAAGGTGTGTATATAGTATAGTAGGGCATGGGTAAGGTGTATATAGTAAAAGTAGGGCATGGGTAAGGTGTGTATATAGTATAGTAGGGCATGGGTAAGGTGTGTATATAGTATAGTAGGGCATGGGTAAGTGTGTATATAGTATAGTAGGGCATGGGTAAGGTGTGTATATAGTATAGTAGGGCATGGGTAAGGTGTGTATATAGTAAAGTAGGGCATGGGTAAGGTGTGTATAGTATAGTAGGGCATGGGTAAGGTGTGTATAGTAAAGTAGGGCATGGGTAAGGTGTGTATAGTATAGTAGGGCATGGGTAAGGTGTGTATAGTAAAGTAGGGCATGGGTAAGGTGTGTATAGTATAGTAGGGCATGGGTAAGGTGTGTATAGTAAAGTAGGGCATGGTAAGGTGTGTATAGTATAGTAGGGCATGGGGTATGTGTGTATATAGTAAAGTAGGGCATGGGTAAGGTGTGTATAGTATAGTAGGGCATGGGTAAGGTGTATATAGTATAGTAGGGCATGGGTAAGGTGTGTATATAGTATAGTAGGGCATGGGTAAGGTGTGTATATAGTATAGTAGGGCATGGGTAAGGTGTGTATATAGTATAGTAGGGCATGGGTAAGGTGTGTATATAGTATAGTAGGGCATGGGTAGGGTGTATAGTATAGTAGGGCATGGGTAAGTGTGTGATAGTATAGTAGGGCATGGGTAAGGTGTGTTTATAGTATAGTAGGGGCATGGGTAAGGTGTGTATATAGTATAGTAGGGCATGGGTAAGGTGTGTATAGTATAGTAGGGCATGGGTAAGGTGTGTATATAGTAGGCATAGGTAAGGTGTTTATGATAGAGGGCATGGGTAAGGTGTGTTATAGAATAGTAGGGCATGGGTAAGGTGTGTACATAGTATAGTAGGGCATGGGTAAGGTGTGTATATAGTATAGTAGGGCATGGGTAAGGTGTGTATATAGTATAGTAGGGCATGGGTAAGGTGTATAGTAAAAGTAGGGCATGGGTAAGGTGTGTATGTATAGTAGGGCATGGGTAAGGTGTGTATATAGTATAGTAGGGCATGGTTAAGGTGTATATAGTATAGTAGGGCATGGGTAAGGTGTGTATATAGTAAAGTAGGGCATGGGTAAGGTGTGTATAGTATAGTAGGGCATGGGTAAGGTGTGTATAGTAAAGATGGGCAGGGCAAGATGGGTAAGGTGTGTATATAGTATAGTAGGGCATGGGTAAGGTGTGTATAGTAAAGTAGGGCATGGGTAAGGTGTGTATAGTAAAGTAGGGCATGGGTAGGGTGTATATAGCATAGTAGGGCATGGGTAAGGTGTGTATATAGTATAGTAGGGCATGGGTAAGGTGTGTATATAGTATAGTAGGGCATGGGTAAAGTGTGTATAGTATAGTAGGGCATGGGTAAGGTGTGTATATAGTATAGTAGGGCATGGGTAAGGTGTGTATATAGTATAGTAGGGCATGGGTAAGGTGTGTATAAGTAAAGTAGGGCATGGGTAAGGTGTGTATAGTAAAGTAGGGCATGGGTAAGGTGTGTATATAGTAAAGTAGGGCATGGGTAAGGTGTATATAGTATAGTAGGGCATGGGTAAGGTGTGTATAGTATAGTAGGGCATGGGTATGGTGTGTATAGTAAAGTAGGGGCATGGGTAAGGTGTGTATAGTATAGTAGGGCATGGGTAAAGGTGTGTATATAGTATAGTAGGGCATGGGTAAGGTGTATATAGTATAGTAGGGCATGGGTAAGGTGTGTATAGTAAAGTAGGGCATGGGTAAGGTGTGTATATAGTATAGTAGGGCATGGGTAAGGTGTGTATATAGTAAAGTAGGGCATGGGTAAGGTGTGTACATAGTATAGTAGGGCATGGGTAAGGTGTGTATATAGTATAGTAGGGCATGGGTAGGGGTGTATATAGTAAAGTAGGGCATGGGTAAGGTGTGTATAGTATAGTAGGGCATGGGTAAGGTGTGTATATAGTATAGTAGGCATGGGTAAGGTGTGTATATAGTAAAGTAGGGCATGGGTAAGGTGTGTATATAGTATAGTAGGGCATGGGTAAGGTGTGTATAGTAAAGTAGGGCATGGGTAAGGTGTGTATAGTATAGTAGGGCATGGTAAGGTGTATATAGTATAGTAGGGCATGGGTAAGGTGTGTATATAGTAAAGTAGGGCATGGGTAAGGTGTGTATAGTATAGTAGGGCATGGGTAAGGTGTGTATAAGTAAAGTAGGGCATGGGTAAGGTGTGTATATTAGTATAGTAGGGCATGGGTAAGGTGTGTATATAGTAAAGTAGGGCATGGGTAAGGTGTGTATATAGTAAAGTAGGGCATGGGTAAGGTGTGTATATAGTAAAGTAGGGCATGGGTAAGGTGTGTATATTAGTATAGTAGGGCATGGGTAAGGTGTGTATATAGTATAGTAGGGCATGGGTAAGGTGTGTATAGTATAGTAGGGCATGGGTAAGGTGTGTATAGTAAAGTAGGGCATGGGTAAGGTGTGTATATAGTAAAGTAGGGCATGGGTAAGGTGTGTATAGTAAAGTAGGGCATGGGTAAGGTGTGTATATAGTATAGTAGGGCATGGGTAAGGTGTGTATATAGTATAGTAGGGCATGGGTAAGGTGTGTATAGTAAAGTAGGGCATGGGTAAGTGTGTATATGTAAAGTAGGCATGGGTAAGGTGTGTATATAGTATAGTAGGGCATGGGTAAAGGTGTGCATATAGTATAGTAGGGCATGGGTTAAGGTAGTATAGTAAAGTAGGGCATGGGTAAGGTGTGTTATAGTAAAGCAGGGCATGGGTAAGGTGTGAGTAGTGTGTAGGGCATGGGTAAGGTATTATTAGTAAAGCAGGGCATGGGTAAGGTGTGTATATTAGTAAAGTAGGGCATGGGTAAGGTGTGTATAGTAAAGTAGGGCATGGGTAAGGTGTGTATATAGTATAGTAGGGCACGGGTAAGGTGTGTAATAGTAAAGTAGGGCATGGGTAAGGTGTGTATATGCAAAGTAGGGCACGGGTAAGGTGTGTATATGTAAAGTAGGGGCATGGGTAAGGTGTGTGTATAGTAAAGTAGGGCATGGGTAAGGTGTGTATATAGTATAGTAGGGCATGGGTAAGGTGTGTATATAGTAAAGTAGGGCATGGGTAAGGTGTGTATAGTAAAGTAGGGCATGGGTAAGGTGTGTATAGTAAAGTAGGGCATGGGTAAGGTGTGTATAGTAAAGTAGGGCATGGGTAAGGTGTGTATATAGTATAGTAGGGCATGGGTAAGGTGTGTATATAGTAAAGTAGGGCATGGGTAAGGTGTGTATATAGTATAGTAGGGCATGGGTAAGGTGTGTATATAGTAAAGTAGGGCATGGGTAAGGTGTGTATAGTATAGTGGGCATGGGTAAGGTGTGTATATAGTAAAGTAGGGCATGGGTAAGGTGTATAAGTAGGGCATGGTAGTGTGTATATAGTAAAGTAGGGCATGGGTAAGGTGTGTATATAGTAAAGTAGGGCATGGGTAAGGTGTGTATAGTAAAGTAGGGCATGGGTAAGGTGTGTATAGTATAGTAGGGCATGGGTAAGGTGTGTATATAGTAAAGTAGGGCATGGGTAAGGTGTGTATAGTAAAGTAGGGCATGGGTAAGGTGTGTATAAGTATAGTAGGGCATGGGTAAGGTGTGTATAGTAAAGTAGGGCATGGTTTAGGTGTGTATATAGTAAAGTAGGGCATGGGTAAGGTGTGTATAGCAAAGTAGGGCATGGGTAAGGTGTGTATAGTATAGTAGGGCATGGGTAAAGGTGTGTATAGTAAAGTAGGGCATGGGTAAGGTGTGTATATAGTAAAGTAGGGCATGGGTAAGGTGTGTATAGTAAAGTAGGGCATGGGAAGGTGTGTATAGTAAAGTAGGGCATGGGTAAGGTGTGTATATAGTAAAGTAGGGCATGGGTAAAGGTGTGTGTATAGTAAAGTAGGGCATGGGTAAGTGTGTATATAGTATAGTAGGGCATGGGTAAGGTGTGTATATGTAAAGTAGGGCATGGGTAAGGTGTGTATAGTATAGTAGGGCATGGGTACAGTAGTAAAGAGGGCATGGGTAAGGTGTGTATAGTAAAGTAGGGCATGGGTAAGGTGTGTATATAGTAAAGTAGGGCATGGGTAAGGTGTGTATAGTAAAGTAGGGCATGGGTAAGGTGTATATAGTAAAGTAGGGCATGGGTAAGGTGTGTATATAGTAAAGTAGGGCATGGGTAAGGTGTGTATATAGTATAGTAGGGCATGGGTAAGGTGTGTATAGTAAAGTAGGGCATGGGTAAGGTGTGTATATAGTAAAGTAGGGCATGGGTAAGGTGTGTATAGTAAAGTAGGGCATGGGTAAGGTGTGTATAGTAAAGTAGGGCATGGGTAAGGTGTGTATATAGTAAAGTAGGGCATGGATTAGAGGCATGTGGTGTGTATATAGTAAAGTAGGGCATGGGTAAGGTGTGTATAGTAAAGTAGGGCATGGGTAAGGTGTGTATATAGTAAAGTAGGGCATGGGTAAGGTGTATATAGTAAAGTAGGGCATGGGTAAGGTGTGTATAGTAAAGTAGGGCATGGGTAAGGTGTGTATATAGTATAGTAGGGCATGGGTAAGGTGTATATAGTAAAGTAGAGGGCATGGAGTGTGTATATAGTATAGTAGGGCATGGGTAAGGTGTGTATATAAGTAAAGTAGGGCATGGGTAAGTGTATAGTATAGTAGGGCATGGGTAGTATAGTAAGTAGGGTAAGGTGTGTATATAGTAAAGTAGGGCATGGGTAAGGTGTGTATATAGTATAGTAGGGCATGGGTAAGGTGTGTATAGTATAGTAGGGCATGGGTAAGGTGTGTATATAGTATAGTAGGGCATGGGTAAGGTGTGTATAGTAAAGTAGGGCATGGGTAAGGTGTGTATATAGTATAGTAGGGCATGGGTAAGGTGTGTATAGTAAAGTAGGGCATGGGTAAGGTGTGTATATAGTAAAGTAGGGCATGGGTAAGGTGTGTATATAGTATAAGTAGGGCATGGGTAAGGTGTGTATAGTAAAGTAGGGCATGGGTAAGGTGTGTATATAGTAAAGTAGGGCATGGGTAAAGGTGTGTATAGTAAAGTAGGGCATGGGTAAGGTGTGTATAGTAAAGTAGGGCATGGGAAGGTGTGTATAGTAAAGTAGGGCATGGGTAAGGTGTGTATAAGTAAGTAGGGCATGGGAGTGGTGTGTATATAGTATAGTAGGGCATGGGTAGGTGTATATAGTAAAGTAGGGCATGGGTAAGGTGTGTATAAGTATAGTAGGGCATGGGTAAGGTGTGTATATTAGTAAAGTAGGGCATGGGTAAGGTGTGTATATAGTATAGTAGGGCATGGGTAAGGTGTGTATAGTAAAGAGGGCATGGATAGGTGTGCATAGTAAAGTAGGGCATGGGTAAGGTGTGTATATAGTAAAGTAGGGCATGGGTAAGGTGTGTATATAGTAAAGTAGGGCATGGGTAGGTGTGTATATAGTAAAGTAGGGCATGGGTAAGGTGTGTATAGTAAAGTAGGGCATGGGTAAGGTGTGTATAGTATAGTAGGGCATGGGTAAGGTGTGTAATAGTATAGTAGGGCATGGGTAAGTGTGTGTAAAGTAAAGTAGGGCATGGGTAAGGTGTGCATATATAGTATAGTAGGGCATGGGTAAGGTGTGTATAGTAAAGTAGGGCATGGGTAAGGTGTTAGTATAGTAGGGCATGGGTAAGGTGTGTATATAGTAAAGTAGGGCATGGGTATATGTGTATATAGTATAGTAGGGCATGGGTAAGGTGTGTATATAGTAAAGTAGGGCATGGGTAAGTGTGTATAGTAAAGTAGGGCATGGGTAGGTGTGTATATAGTATAGTAGGGCATGGGTAAGGTGTGTATATAGTAAAGTAGGGGCATGGGTAAGGTGTGTATATAGTATAGTAGGGCATGGGTGGGGTGTACATAGCAAAGTAGGGGCATGGGTAAGGTGTGTATATAGTATAGTAGGGCATGGGTAGTGTGTGATATAGTAAAGTAGGGCATGTGAAGTGTAGGGCATGGCAAGGTGTGTATACTAGTAGAAGTAGGGCATGGGTAAGGTGTGTATAGTAGTAAAGTAGGGCATGGGTAAGGTGTATATAGTAAAGTAGGGCATGGGTAAGGTGTGTATATAGTAAAGTAGGGCATGGGTAAGGTGTGTATATGTAAAGTAGGGCATGGGTAAGGTGTGTATATAGTATAGTAGGGCATGGGTAAGGTGTGTATAGTAAAGTAGGGCATGGGTAAGGTGTGTATATAGTAAAGTAGTAGGGCATGGGTGGTGTGTATAGTAATAGTAGGGCATGGGTAAGGTGTGTATATAGTAAAGTAGGGCACGGTAAAGGTGTGTATAGTAGTAGTAGGGCACGGGTAAGGTGTGTGTATAGTAAAGTAGGGCATGGTTAAGGTGTGTATATAGTAAGTAGGGCATGGGTAAGGTGTGTATAGTAGAAGTAGGGCATGGGTAAGGTGTATATAGTAAAGTAGGGCATGGAGTATAGTAAGTAGGGCATAGGTGTGTATAGTAAAGTAGGGCATAGGGTAAGGTGTGTATATAGTAAAGTAGGGCATGGGTAAGGTGTGTATAGTAAAGTAGGGCATGGGTAAGGTGTGTGATATAGTAAAGTAGGGCATGGGTAAGGTGTGTATATAGTATAGTAGGGCATGGGTAAGGTGTGTATATAGTATAGTAGGGCATGGTAAGGTGTATATAAGTAAAGTAGGGCATGGGTAAGGTGTGTATATAGTATAGTAGGGCATGGGTAAGGTGTATAGTATAGTAAAGCAGGGCATGGGTAAGGTGTGTATAGTAAAGTAGGGCATGGGTAAGGTGTGTATAGTAAAGTAGGGCATGGGTAAGGTGTGTATATAGTATAGTAGAGGGCATGGGTAAGGTGTGTGTTATAGTGTAGTAGGGCATGGTAAGGTGTGTGTATAGTAAGTAGGGCATGGGTAAGGTGTGTATAGTAAAGTAGGGCATGGGTAAGGTGTGTATAGTAAAGTAGGGCATGGGTGGGTGTGTATATAGTAAAGTAGGGCATGGGTAAGGGTGTGTATATAGTAGATAGTAGAGCATGGGTAAGGTGTGTATAGTAAAGTAGGGCATGGGTATGTGTATATAGTAAAGTAGGGCATGGGTAAGGTGTATATAGCATAGTAGGGCATGGGTAAGGTGTGTATATAGTAAAGTAGGGCATGGGTAAGGTGTGTATATAGTAAAGTAGGGCATGGGTAAGGTGTGTATATAGTATAGTAGGGCATGGGTAAGGTGTGTATATGTAAAGTAGGGCATGGGTAAGTGTGTGTATATAGTAGTAGGGCATGGGTACAGGTGTGTATAGTAAAGTAGGGCATGGGTAAGGTGTGTATATAGTAAAGTAGGGCATGGGTAAGGTGTATATAGTAAAGTAGGGCATGGGTAAGGTGTGTATAGTAAAGTAGGGCATGGGTAAGGTGTGTATATAGTATAGTAGGGCATGGAAGTAGGTGTGTATATAGCATAGTAGGGCATGGGTAAGGTGTATATAGTAAAGTAGGGCATGGGTAAGGTGTGTATATAGTATAGTAGGGCATGGGTAAGGTGTGTATAGTATAGTAGGGCTAGGTAAGGTGTATATAGTAAAGTAGGGCATGGAAGTGTGTATAGTAAAGCAGGGCATGGGTAAGGTGTTATAGTAAAGTAGGGCATTAAGGTGTGTATATAGTATAGTAGGGCATGGGTAAGTGTGTGTATATAGTAGTAGCAGGGCATGGGTAAGGTGTGTATATTAGTATAGTAGGGCATGGGTAAGGTGTGTATATAGTAAAGTAGGGCATGGGTAAGTGTGTATAGTATAGTAGGGCATGGGTAAGGTGTGTTATATAGTAAAGTGGGGCATGGGTAAGGTGTGTATATAGTATAGTAGGGCATGGGTAAGGTGTGTATATAGTAAAGTAGGGCATGGGTAAGGTGTGTATATAGTAAAGTAGGGCATGGGTAAGGTGTGTATAGTAAAGTAGGGCATGGGTAAGGTGTGTATATAGTATAGTAGGGCATGGGTAAGGTGTGTATAGTATAGTAGGGCATGGTAATAGGTGTGTATATAGTATAGTAGGGCATGGGTAAGGTGTGTACATAGTAAAGTAGGGCATGGGTAAGGTGTGTATATAGTAAAGTAGGGCATGGGTAAGGTGTGTATATAGTATAGTAGGGCATGGGTAAGGTGTGTATAGTAAAGTAGGGCATGGTAAGGTGTGCATAAAGTAGGGCATGGGTAAGGTGTGTAATAGTAGATCTAAGTGTGCATAGTAGGGCGGGCATGTAGTGTGTATAGCTAAAGTAGGGCATGGTAAGGTGTATAGTATAAAGTAGGGCATGGGTAAGGTGTATATAGTAAAGTAGGGCATGGGTAAGGTGTGTATATAGTAAAGTAGGGCATGGGTAAGGTGTGTATAGTAAAGTAGGGCATGGGTAAGGTGTGTATAGAAAAAGTAGGGCATGGGTAAGTGTGTATATAGTAAAAGTAGGGCATGGGTAAGGTGTGCATATAGTATAGTAGGGCATGGCAAGGTGTGCATATAGTAAAGTAGGGCATGAGGTAAGGTGTGTATAGTAAAGTAGGGCATGGGTAGTGTATATATAGAAAGAGGGCATGGGTAAGGTGTGTATATAGCAAAGTAGGGCATGGGTAAGGTGTGTATATAGTATAGTAGGGCATGGGTAAGGTGTGTATATAGTAAAGTAGGGCATCGGGTAAGGTGTGTATAGTATAGTAGGGGCATGGGTAAGTGTGTATAGTATAGTAGGGCATGGGTAAAGGTTATATAGATAGTAGGGCACTGAGGTAAGGTGTGTATATAGTAAAGTAGGGCATGGGTAAGGTGTGTATAGTAAAAAAGTAGGGCATGGGTAAGTGGTGTGTGTGTATAGTATAAAGTAGGGCATGGGTAAGGTGTGTATAGTAGAAGTAGGGCATGGGTAAGGTGTGTATATAGTGATAGTAGGGCATGGGTAAGGTGTGGTATATAGTAAAGTAGGGCATGGGTAAGGTGTGTATATTAGTAAAGTAGGGCATGGGTAAGGTGTGTATAAGGCAAGAGGGCATGGGTAAGCGTGTATAGATAGTGAGGGGCATGGGAAGGTGTGTGATATAGTAAAGTAGGGCATGGGTAAGGTGTGATATAGTAAAGTAGGGCATGGGTAAGGTGTGTATATAGTATAGTAGGGCATGGGTAAGGTGTGTATAGTATAGTAGGGCATGGGTCAAGGTGTATATAGTATAGTAGGGCATGGGTAAGGTGTGTATAGTAAAGCAGGGCATGGGTAAGGTGTGTATATAGTATAGTAGGGCATGGGTAAGGTGTGTATAGTAAAGTAGGGCATGGGTAAGGTGTGTATATAGTAAAGTAGGGCACGGGTAAGGTGTGTATAGTAAAGTAGGGCATGGGTAGAGTGTATATAGTAAAGATAGGGCATGGGTAGTGTATATAGTAAAGTAGGGCAGTGGCAAGGTGTGTATTATAGTATAGTAGGGCATGGTGTGTGTATATTAGCATAGTAGGGCATGGGAAGGTGTGTATAGTATAGCAGGGATGGGAAGGTGTGTATAGTATAGTAGGGCAGTGGGTAAGGTGTGATATAGTATAGTAGGGCATGGGTAGGTGTATATAGTATAGTAGGGCATGGGTAAGGTGTATATAGTATAGTAGGGCATGGGTAAGGTGTGTATAGAAAGTACGGGCATGGGTAAGGTGTATAAATAGTGGGCAGGGAAGGTGTGTATAGTATAGCAGGGCATGGGTAAGGTGTGTATAGTATAGTAGGGCATGGGTATGTGTTATAGTATAAAGAAGGCAATGGTAGGCGAGTGATATGTATAGTAGGGCATGAGGTATTTTTGGGCATGGGTAAAGTGTATATAGTAAAGTAGGGCATGGGTAAGGTGTGTATATAGTAAAGCAGGGCATGGGTAAGGTGTATATAGTAGTAAGTAGGGCATGGGTAAGGTGTGTATATAGTAAAGTAGGGCATGGTAAGGTGTATAGTATAGTAGAGGCATGGGTAAGTATATAGTAAAGCAGGGCATGGGTAAGGTGTGCATATAGTATAGTAGGGCAAGGTGTGATAATGGATGGTATGCTATAGTAAAGCAGGGCATGGGTAAGGTGTGTATATAGTATAGTAGGGCATGGGCAAGGTGTGTATAGTATAGTAGGGCATGGGTAAGGTGTATATAGTAAAGTAGGGCATGGTAAGGTGTGTATAGTGTAGTAGGGCATGGTAAGGTGTGTATATGTATAGTAGGGCATGGTAAGGTGTATATAGCAAAGTAGGGCATGGGTAAGGTGTGTACATATGATAGTAGGGCATGGAAGGTGTATATAGTATAGTAGGGCATGGGTAAGGTGTGTATATAGTATAGTAGGGCATGGGTAAGTGTGTATAGTAAAGTAGGGCATGGGTAAGGTGTGTATATAGTATAGTAGGGCATGGGTAAGGTGTGTATATAGTAAAGTAGGGCATGGGTAAGGGTGTGTATAGTAAAGTAGGGCATGGGTAACAAGGTGTGTATAAGTATAGCAGGGCATGGGTAAGGTGTGTATATGCAAAGTAGGGCACTGGGTAAGGTGTGTATATAGTAAGTAAGAAAGAGGCACGGAGTACAAAGGTGTATACAGTAAAGTAGGGCATGGGTAAAGGTGTGTATAGTAAAGTAGGGCATGGGTAAGGTGTGTATATAGTATAAAGATAGGGCATGGTAAGGTGTGTACATAGTATAGTAGGGCATGGGTATGGGTATATAGTAGTAAGTAGGCATGGGTAAGGTGTGTATAGTAGAGTAGGGCATGGGTAAGGTGTATATAGTATAGTAGGGGCATGGGGTAAGGTGTATGTATTAGTATAAGTAGGGCATGGGTAAGGTGTGTATAGGTATAGCAGGGGCATGGGTAAGGTGTATATAGTAAAGTAGGGGCATGGGATTGTGTGTATATACGTAAAAGTGGCATAGGTACGGGTGTGTAGTTATAGTAAAGTAGGGCATGGGTACAAGGTGTGTATATAGTAAAGTAGGGCATGGAGTAAGGTGTAGACATATGTATAGTAGGGCATGGCATAGGTGTGTATAGCATAGTAGGGCATGGGTAAGGTGTGTATAGTAGCAAGTAGGGCACGGGTAATAAGGTGTGTCATAGCAGGTACGGGCATGGTACCAAGGTGTGTATAGCAAAGTAGGGCATGGGTAAGGTGTGTATATTAGTATAGTAGGCATGGGAAGGTTGTATAGTATAGTAGGGCATGGGTATGTGTATATAGTATAGCAGGGCATGGGTAATGTGTATATAGTAGTAAGTCCAGGGCATGGTAAGGTGTATATAGCATAGTAGGCATGGGTAAGGTGTGTATAGTAGCAGTAGAGGCATGGGTAAAGTGTGTATAGTATAGTAGGGCATAAGGTGTGTATACATAAGCAGGGCATGGGTAAGGTGTGATATAGTATAGTAGGCACTGGGCAAGGTGTATATGTATAAAGTAGGGCATGGGTAAGGTGTGTGATATAGTATAGCAGGGCATGGGTAAGGTGTGTATATAGTATAGTTAGGGCATGGGTAAGGTGTGTATATAGCAAAGCAGAGCTTGGGTAAGGTGTGTTATAGTATAAGTAGGGCATGGGTAAGGTGTGTATATAGTAAAGTAGGGCAATGGGTAGGAGTGTGTATATAGTATAGTTAGGGGCACGGGTAAAGGTGTGTATATAGTATAGTAGGGCAACATGGGTATAGGTGTGTATAGTATAGATAGAGGGCATGGGTAAGGTGCGTGTATATAGTATAAAGCAGGGCATGGGTAGAGGTGTGTATATAGTAAAGTAGGGCATGGTAAGGTGTGTATATAGTATAGTAGGGCATGGGTAAGGTGTGTATACAGCAAAGTAGGGCATGGGTAAGGTGTGTATATAGTAAAGTAGGGGCATGGGTAAAGTTGTGTATGATAGTAGGGCATGGGGAAGGTGTATATAGTAAAGTAGGGCATGGGCAAGGTGTTGTATAGTATAGTAGGGCATGGGTAAGGTGTGTATATAGTATAGTAGGGCATGGGTAAGGTGTGTATATAGCATAGCAGGGGCATGGGTAAGGTGTGTATATAGTATAGCAGGGCATGGGTAAGGTGTGTATAGTAAAGTAGGGCATGGGTAAAGGTGTGTATAGTATAGTAGGGCATGGGTAGGTGTGTATATAGTAAAGTAGGGCATGGGTAATGGTGTATATAGTATAGTAGGGCATGGGTAAAGGTGTGCAATATAGCAGGTAGGAGCAAGGTGTGTTATAGTATAGCAGGGCATGGGTAAGGTGTACATAGTAAAGTAGGGCATGGGTAAGGTGTGTATATAGTAAAGTAGGGCATGGGTAAGGTGTATATAGTAAAGTAGGAGCATGGGTAAGGTGTGTATATAGTAAAGTAGGGCATCACGGGTAAGGTGTGTAATATTAGTAGCGGCATTAAGTGTGTAGCAAAGCAGGGGCATGGGTGGTGTATATAGTAAAGTAGAGCAGGGAAGGTGTATATAGTAAAGTAGGGCATGGGTAAGGTGTATATAGTATAGCAGGGCATGGGTAAGGTGTAGTACATAGGATAGTAGGGCATGGGTAAGGGTGTATATAGTAAAGTAGGGCCTGGTAAAGGTGTATATAGTATAAGTAGGGCATGGTAAGGTGTGTATAGTAAAGTAGGGCATGGGTAAGGTGTGTATATAGAGTATAGCAAGGGCATGGGTAAGAGTATGTACAGTAGTAACGTGGGTAGGGTTATAGTAAAGTAGGGGTTATGGGTAAGGTGTGTATAAGTATAGTAGGGGCATGGGTAAGGTGTGTATATAGTAAAGTAGGAAGCATGGGTAAGTGTGTATATAGTAAAGTAGGGCATGGGTAGGTGTGTATATAGTACAAGTAGGGCATGGGTAAGGTGTGTATATAGTAAAGTAAGGTATGGGTAAGGTGTGTATATAGCAAAGTAGGGCATGGGTAAGGTGTGTATAGTATAGTAGGGCATGGGTAAGGGTGTGTGTGTACATAGATAACGGGCTGGGTAAGTGTATATAGTATAGTAGGGCATGGGTAAAGTGTGTGTATATAGTAAAGTAGGGCATGGGTAAAGGTGTGTACATAGTATAGTAGGGCATGGGTAAGGTGTGTATAGTAAAGTAGGGCATGGGTAAGGTGTGTATAGTATAGCAGGGCATGGGTAAAGGTGTGTATATGTATAGTAGGGCATGGGTACAAAAAGGTGTGTATAGTGAAAGTAGGGCATGGGTACAAGTGTATACATAGTATAGTAGGGCACGGGTAAGGTGTGTATTATTGTGATAGTAGGCATGGTAAGGTGTGTATATAGTATAGTAGGGCATGGGTAAGGTGTGTATAGTAGCATAGTAGGGTCATGGGTAAGGTGTATATAGTAAAAGAGGCATGGGCAAGGTGTGTATAGTAACAGGTCGCAGGGCATAGGGTAGGTGTGTGCATAGTATAGCAGGGCACGGGGAAGGTGTGACATAGTAAAGTAGGGGCATGGGTAAAGGTGTGTATATAGTAAGTAGGGCGCTGGGTAAGATGTGTCATAAAGTATAGAGGCCATGGGGTAAGGTGTGTATACAGTAAAAAGTAGGGCACGGGTAAAGGTGCGTATATAGTATAGTAGGGCAGCGGGTAAGGTGTGTATATCAGCAGAAGAGGTAGGGCATAGTCAAAGGTGTAATAGTATAGCAGGGCATGGGCAAAGGTGTGTATATAGTACAAGCAGAGCAATGGTAAGGTGTATATAGTATAGTAGGGCATGGAAGGTGTGTCATAGTATAGTAGGGCATGGGTAAGGTGTGCCATAGTATAGCAGGGCATGGGTAAGGTGTGGGTATATAGTAATAGTAGGGCATGGGTAAGGTGTGTATAGTAAAGTAGGGCATGGGTAAAGGTGTTATATAGTATAGTAGGGCATGGGTAAGGTGTATATAGTATAGTAGGGCTATGGGTAAGGTGTATATATAGTATAAAGTAGGGCATGGGTAAGGTGTGTATAATAGCAAGTGAGGGCATTGGTAAGGTGTGTATTATTAGCAAAGTAGGGCATGGGTAAGGTGTGTATTAGTATAGCAGGGCATGGGTAAGGTTATAGTTATAGGGCATGGGTAAGGTGTTATAGTATAGTAGGGCATGGGGTAAGGTGTGTATACAGTATAGTAGGGCATAGAGCAGTGATGTGTATATAGTATAGTAGGGCATGGGTAGCGTAAGGGCCATGATGGTGAATATAGCATAGCAAGGGCAATGCAAGGTACATACAGCAAAGAGGATATGTGTATATGTATAGTAGGGCATGGGTAAGGTGTGACATAGTAAAGTAGGGCATGGGTAAGGTGTGTATATAGTAAAAGTAGGGCATGGGTAAAGGTGTGTATAAGTAGATAGGAGTAGGGGCATGGGTAAGGTGTATATAGTATAGCAGGGCATGGGTAAGGTGTGTATAGTATAGTAAGACATGGTAAGGTGTGTACATAGTATAGTAGGGTACGGGTAAAGGTGTGTATATAGTATAGTAGGGCACACTGGGTAAGGTGTATAGTATAGTAGGGCATGGGTAAGGTGTGTATAGTATAGTAGGGCATTGGTAAGGTGTGTATATAGTATAGAGGGCATGGTAAGGTGTATATAGTGTAGCAGGGCATGGGCAAGGGGCGCATAGCAAGCTAGGGCATGGCTAAGGTGTACACATAGCATTAGCATGGGCACGGCAAGCGTTACATAGCAAAGAGTATAGTGTACAAGTATTAAAGCAAAGAGGGCATGGGCAAGGTGTGTACAGCAAAGTAGATTAAGTGGGGCTAAGCGTGGCATACAAAGCAGGTCACAAGGTACAAAGTGCATATAGCATTAGTAGGGCAATGGTAAGGTGTGTATTATTAGTGATAGCAGGGCACGTAGGTGTGTGTGTAGTATAAGCATGTAGGCTAATGGCTGAAGGGGTGTGTATATGTATAGCAGGGCATGGGTAAGGTGTGTATAGCAATAGTAGGGCATGGTTAAGGTGTGATATGCATAGTAGGGCATGGGTACAAAGGTGTGTATATTAGCATAGTAGGGCACGGTAAGTTGTCATAGCAAGTAGGGCATGGGTAAGGGGTGTGTAGTAGTATAGTAGGGCATGGGTACAAGTAGTGTATAAGTATAGTAGGGCCACGGGATGGTATGCAGTATAGCATAGCAAGTAGGGCACAAGGAAGTTGTATATAGTATAGTAGGGCATGGGTAAGGTGTATACAGTATAGCAGGGCAATGGTAAGGTGTCGTATATAGTATAGCTAGGGCATGGTGGAATAGGTGTGTACATAGGACAGTAGGGCACGGGTAAGGTGTATATAGTAAAGTAGGCATGGGTGTGTGTATAGTATAGTAGGGCATGGGTAAAGGTGTGTTATAAGTATAGTAGGGCATGGGTAAGGTGTGTATATAGTATAGTAGGGCATGGGTAAGGTGTTATATAGTATAGTAGGGCATGGGTAAGGTGTGTATATGTAAAGTAGGGCATGGTAAGTGTGTATAGTAAAGTAGGGCATGGGTAAAGTTGTGTGTATAGTAGTAAAGGGGCATGGTAAGGTGTATATAGTATAGTAGGGCATGGTAAGTGTGCATATATTGATAGTAGGGCATGGGATATAGGTGTATATAGTAAAGTAGGGCATGGTACGGTGTGTGTATAGTAAAGAGGGCATGGTAAGGTGTGACCACGTGTAATGTATATGATAGTAGGGCATGGTAAGGTGTGTATATAGTAAAGTAGGGCATGGGTAAGTGTGTGTGTACATAGCAAAGTAGGGCATGGGTAAGGTGTGTGTATATAGTAAAGTAAGGACGGGCATGGGTAAAGTGTGTATAGTAAAGTAGGCAGCATAGGTAAGGATGTGTATAGTATAGTAGGGCATGGGTAGTGTATATAGTATAGTAGGGCATGGGTAAGGTGTGTATATAATAAAAGTAGGGCATGGGTAAGGTGTATATAGTAAAGTAGGGCATGGTAGGGTGTGTATATAGTATAGCAGGGGCATGTAAGGTGTGAGGTTATTATCAGTTAGGAAAGTAGGGCATGGGTAGGTGTATATACATAGCTGGGCAAGGTAGTGTATATTAGCAAAGCAGGGCATGGGTAAGGTGTATATAAAAGTAGGGCATGGGTAAGTGTGCATACATATAGTAAGTAGGGCAATGGGAAGGTGTATAAGGTGTGTATATAGTATAGTAGGGCATGGGTAAGGTGTGTATATAGTAAAGTAGGGCATGGGTAAGGTGTGTATACAGTAAAGTAGGGCATGGGTAAGAGCGGATGTGTATATAGTAAAGCAAGGGCATGGGTAAGGTGTGTATAGTATAGTAGGGCATGGGTGGTATGTAGGTGTGTATATAGTAAAGTAGGGCATGGGCTAAGGTGTGTATAGTATAGTAGGGCATGGTATGGTGTTACATAGTATAGTAGGGCATGGGTAAGGTGTGTATAAGTATAGTAGGGCATGGGTAAGGTGTGTATATGTAAAGTAGGGCATGGGTAAGGTGTGTATATAGTAAAGTAGGGCATGGGTAAGGTGTGTATATAGTAAAGTAGGGCATGGTAAGGTGTGTATAGTAGTAGGGCATGGGTATGGTGTGTATAGTATAGTAGGGCATGGGTAAGGTGTGTGTATAGTATAGGCAGGGCATGGTAAGGTGTAGTATAGTATAGTAGGGCATGGGTAAGGTGTGTGTATATAGTATAGTAGGGGCATGGTAAAGTGTGTATATAGTATAGTAGGGCATGGGTAAGGTGTGTATATAGTAAAGTAGGGCATGGTAAGGTGTGTACATTAGTAAAGTAGGGCATGGTAGTAAGTGTGTGTGTGTATATAGTATAGTAGGGCATGGGAAGGTGTGTATAGAAAGTAGAGGCATGGGTAAGGTAGTATTATATATAGTACAGTAGGCATGGAAGGTGTGTTTATATAGTAAAGTAGGGCATGGAAGCAAGGTGTATATAGTAGTAGCAGGGCATGGGTAAGGTGTGCGATATAGTATAGTAGGACATGGGTCAAGGTGTTATAGTATAATAGTAGGCATGGGTAAGGTGTGTATATAGTAAAGCAGGGCATGGGTAAAGTGTGTATAGTAAAGTAGGGCATGGGTAAGGTGTTAATAGTATGGGCATGGGTAAGTGTGTATAAGTATAGCAGGGCATGGGTAAGGTGTGTATATATGTAAAAGTAGGGCATGGGTAAGGTGTGTGCAGATATAGTATAGTAGGGCATGGGTAAGGTGTGTATAGTAAAGTAGGGCATGGTAAGGTGTGTATATAGTAAAGCAGGGCATGGTAAATTGTGTGTATATAGTATAGCAGGGCATGGGTAAGGTGTGTGTATAGTAAAGTAGGGCATGGGTAAGGTGTGTGTATAGACAAGGTGCATAGAGCGCAGGGCATGGGTAAGGTGTGTGTATATAGCAAAGTAGGGCATGGTAAAGGTGTATATAGTAAAGTAGGGGCATGGGTAAGGTGTGTGTGTATATAGTAAAGTAGGGCAGGGTAGTGTGATAGTAAAGTAGGGCATGGGTAAGTGTGTGTGTATATAGTAAAGTAGGGCATAGAGGAGGTGTGTATATAGTAAAGTAGGGCATGGGTAAAGGTGTGTATAGTGTAAAGTAGGGCATGGGTAAGGTGTTATAGTATAGCAGGGCATGGGTAAGGGTGTGTGTGTATATAGTACAGGGCATGGGTAAGGTGTGTTATATAGTAAAGTAGGGCATGGGTAAGGTGTGTATAGTAGTAGGGGGCATGGCAAGGTGTGTATATAAAGTAAAAGTAGGGCATGGGTAAGGTGTAGTATAAGTATATAGGGGCATGGTTAAGATGTGTGTATAGTAAAGTAGGGCATGGGTAAGGTGTGTGTGTATAGCAAAGTAGGGGCATGGGTAGGTGTGTGCATATAGTAAATGAGGGCATGGGTAAGGTGTGTATATAGTAAAGTAGGGCACGGGTAAGGTGTGTTGTATATAGTATAGTAGGGCATGGCTAAGGTGTATATAGTAAAGTAGGGCATGGGTAAAGGTGTGTATATTAGCAAAGGGTAGGGCATGGGTAAGGTGTGTATATAGTAAAGTAGGGCATGGGTAAGTGGTGTATATAGTATAGTAGGGCATGGGTAAGGTGTGTATAGTATATAGGGCATGGGTAAGGTGTGTATATAGTAAAGCAGGGTTGAAAGGTGAAGCATGGTAAGGTGTGTATAGTAAAGTAGGGCATGGGTAATGTGTGTGTATATAAAGTAGGGCATGGGTAAGGTGTACATAGTAAAGTAGGGCTTGGGCAAGGTGTGTATACAGTATAGTAAAGTGGGCATGGGAAGTGATAGAAAAGAGTAGGTGTGATATAGTAAAGTAGGGGCATGGTAAGGTGTGTATATAGTAAAGTAGGGCTTGGTAAAGTGTGTATATAGTAAAGTAGGGCATGGGTAAGGTGTGTATAGTAAAGTAGGGCATGGGTAAGGTGTGTATATAGTAAAATAGGGCATGGGTAAGGTGTGTATAGCATAGGTAGGGCAATGGGTAAGGTGTGCAATATAGTAAAGTAGGGCATGGGTATGTGCATATAGTAAAGTAGGGCATGGGTAAAGTGTGTATATAATAGCAGGGCATGGGTAAGGTGTGTATATAGCAAAGTAGGGCATGGGTAAGGTGTATATAGTAAAGTAGGGCACAGGTAGGTGTGTATAGTAAAAGTAGGGCATGGTAAGGTGTGTATATGTAAAAAGTAGGGCAATGGGTAAGGTGTATATAGTTTTAGTAGGGCAATGGGTAAGGTGTATATATAGTAAAGTAGGGCTTGGGTAAGGTGTATATAGTAAAGTAGGGCACGGGTAAATGTGTGCATAGTAAAGTAGGGCATGGGTAAGGTGTGTATATAGTATAGTAGGGCATGGTGAAAAGTGTGTATACGTATAGCAGGGCATGGGTCAAGGTGTTATAGTATAGTAGGGCATGGGTAAGGTGTGTATAGTAAAGTAGGGCATAGGTAAGGTGTGTATAGCAAGCAGGGTTGGTATAGTAAAGAGGCATGGGTAAGGTGTATATATATAGTAGGGCATGGGTAAGGTGTTATATAGTATAGTAGGGACATGGGTAAGGGTGTGTATATAGTAAAAGTAGGGCATGGGGTAAGGTGAGTATATAAGTAAAGTAGGGCATGGGTAAGGTGTGTACATAGTATAGTAGTGCATGGATGAAGGTAGTGTATATAGTAAAAGTAGGGCAATGGGTAGAAGGTGTGTATATAGTATAGTAGGGCATGGGTAAGGTGTATATAGTAAAGTAGGGGCATGGTAAAAGTGTGTATATAGTATAGTAGGGCATGGGTAAGGTGTTTATATAGTAAAGTAGGGCATAGGGTAAGGTGTGTATAGTATAGTAGGCATGGGTAAGGTGTGTATATAGCATAGTAGGGCATGGGTAAGGTGTGTATATGTAGTAGGGCATGGGTAAGGTGTGTATATGATAGTAGGGCATGGGATAAGGTGTGTATATAGTATAGTAGGGCGATGGGAAGGTGTGTATATAGTATAGTAGGGCAACGGGTAAGGTAAGTGTATAGTAAAGTAGGGCACGGGTAATGTGTATATAGTAAAGTAGGGCATGGGTAAGGTGTTATATAGTATAGCAGGGCACTGGGTAGGGTATTATAGTATAGTAGGGCATGGGTAAGGTGTGTATATAGTATGGTAGGGCATGGGTAAGGTGTGTATATAGTAAAGTAGGGCATGGGTAAGGTGTGTATATATTTAGTAGGGCATGGGTAAGGTGTGTTATAGTATAGTAGGGCATGGGTAAGGTGTATATAGCAAAGTAGGGCATGGTAAGGCATGCAAATGACAGGCCAGGTACAGGCGTGCATAGCATAGCAGGCCAGCATGCGTGATACATGTGGCTTATAGTATAGTAGGGCATGGGTAAGTTTGAATAGTATAGTAGGGCTACGGTAAGGTGTGTATACATAGTATAGGGAAGCATGGGTAAGGTGTGTATATAGTATAGTAGGGCATGGGTAAGGTGTGTATATAGTATAAAGTAGGGCACGGGTAAGGTGTACGATAGTATAGTAGGGCATGGGCATAAGGTGTGTATAGTATAGTAGGGCATGGGTAAAGGTGTGTATAGTATAGTAGGGCAGGTAAGGTAACGTAGTCTATAGTATAGTAGGGCAGGAAAGTGTGTATATAGTATAGTAGGGCATGGTGCATACATATAGGGATAAATCATAGTACAAAGGGCATTTGGGTAAAGGTGTGTATAGTATAGTAGGGCATGGGTAAGGTGTGTATATAGTATAGTAGGCATACGGGTAAGGTGTATACAGTACTTAGTAGGGCATGGGTAAAGTGTGTACATAGTATAGTAGGGCATGGGGATAAGAGTGTATATAGTATGAGGGGCAAACGGTAAGGTGTGGCCTATAGTATAGTAGGGCATGGGTAAGGTGTGTGTATATAGTAAAGTAGGGCTTGGGTAAGGTGTTATATAGTAAGTAGGGCTTGGGTAAGGTGTGTGTGTGTGTGTGTAGAAGAATGCTACAGCGCCACATGAAATCGTGTATATATGCATTTATCAACTTCAAGTCAACTATTTTCCAGTGAGCTTCATGCATAAAAAGGAAGACGTGGGTTCTTGACAATCATCCATTGAAAAACCACTGACTCAAACTAGCTGCATCTATAACCTGGACATTGAGGGCTTTCACCATTTTAAAGTAGTCACCTGGATGGGAGCGATCAGCCAATGATCAGAGCATTGTCTTCATAGTCACCTGGATGGGAGCGATCAGCCAATGATCAGAGCATTGTCTTCATTGTCACCTGGATGGGAGCGATCAGCCAATGATCAGAGCACTGTCTTCATAGTCACCTGGATGGGAGCGATCAGCCAATGATCAGAGCATTGTCTTCATAGTCACCTGGATGGGAGCGATCAGCCAATGATCAGAGCCCCTGTCTTCATAGTCACCTGGATGGGAGCGATCAGCCAAATGATCAGAGCACTGTCTTCATAGTCACCTGGATGGGAGCGATCAGCCAATGATCAGAGCACTGTCTTCATAGTCACCTGGATGGGGAGCGATCAGCCAATGATCAGAGCACTGTCTTCATAGTCACCTGGATGGGAGCGATCAGCCAATGATCAGAGCATTGTCTTCATTGTCACCTGGATGGGAGCGATCAGCCAATGATCAGAGCACTGTCTCCATAGTCACCTGGATGGGAGCGATCAGCCAATGATCAGAGCATTGTCCTTCATAGTCACCTGGATGGGAGCGATCAGCCAATGATCAGAGCCCTGTCTTCATAGTCACCTGGATGGGAGCGATCAGCCAATGATCAGAGCACTGTCTTCATAGTCACCTGGATGGGGGAGCGATCAGCCAATGATCAGAGCATTGTCTTCATAGTCACCTGGATGGGAGCGATCAGCCAATGATCAGAGCCCTGTCTTCATAGTCACCTGGATGGGAGCGATCAGCCAATGATCAGAGCATTGTCTTCATAGTCACCTGGATGGGAGCGATCAGCCAATGATCAGAGCCCTGTCTTCATAGTCACCTGGATGGGAGCGATCAGCCAATGATCAGAGCACTGTCTTCATAGTCACCTGGATGGGAGCGATCAGCCAATGATCAGAGCCCTGTCTTCATAGTCACCTGGATGGGAGCGATCAGCCAATGATCAGAGCCCTGTCTTCATAGTCACCTGGATGGGAGCGATCAGCCAATGATCAGACACATGTCTTCATAGTCACCTGGATGGGAGCGATCAGCCAATGATCAGAGCCCTGTCTTCATTGGGTGCTATGGTTTGGAAATGACTAAGCTACTGTGATCACAGCCGTCCAAGTGGCCATGAATGATTTGGTTCAGGACTCCAGCACTGCAGGTGGCGCTAAATCCCCAATATTAGCTTTACACTTTAACACAAAATTGACTACTATAAAAGGAGAGCCTCAATACAGACACTCTAAAATGGCACAGATACAAGGATGGTGGCTAAATGAAGATGTCCCACTCAGGCCATTTAAAGTCAGTTCAGGTCTGCTATAGATGGAGGCTAAATGAAGATGTCCCACTCAGGCCATTTAAAGTCAGTTCAGGTCTGCTATAGATGGAGGCTAAATGAAGATGTCCCACTCAGGCCATTTAAAGTCAGTTCAGGTCTGCTATAGATGGAGGCTAAATGAAGATGTCCCACTCAGGCCATTCAACATTAAAGTCAGTTCAGGTCTGCTATAGATGGTGGCTAAATGAAGATGTCCCACTCAGGCCATTTAAAGTCAGTTCAGGTCAGCTATAGATGGTGGCTAAATGAAGATGTCCCACTCAGGCCATTTAAAGTCAGTTCAGGTCAGCTATAGATGGAGGCTAAATGAAGATGTCCCACTCAGGCCATTCAACATTAAAGTCAGTTCAGGTCAGCTATAGACAAGTTTTTGAGCCGTTTCCGCTCTACTTCCTGAACTCCTCCCGTCGATGCAATCCAGTTCCGTTCTGCCGGGCTGGGTTTGTTTTGTTAGCTAGCTCAGTAGCCGACAAAGCACTGATATCGCAGTGACAAAGAGGATATAAAAATTACAATTACAACATGAAGAAAAGTGGTTCGGGAACGAATCGTGTGCGTGTAGTTGGTTGCAAAAACTCGAAAGCACCTGAACGAGTGGTTAGATAGAGAGTGCTACGACCACAAACCAGCTACGAAGAGGCAATGTCCATGCGCTCCATTGTTTACATTTTTCGCAAGCCTGATACCGACTCGGGAATGAAGGACCTGGCTGAAGGCATTAAATCTAAAGAAACCACCCCCTCAACGTTTTTTGTTTGTTCCTATCACTTTGTTGACCAAAAACCTACCAAGGATAATCCTTTCCCAGAGTTGTGGTTGGGATACAATCGCCTCCCCAGCCAAATAGGCGTCAACTCACCCAGCGGACCACTGCCTCCTCCCAGATAAAGAAACGCAGACTTGAATCTGAGGGTAAGTTCAGCAACTTAGCTATGAAGCTGACATACATTAACATTGCTACCGGTATTTTGCTAAGGCAGTTGATTGTTTTGGAGATGGGACAAACAATGCCCACGATAGCTACATCATTAATTGTGTGTGTGTGTGTGTGCCTGCCTCAAGTGTGCCTTAGTCTACATCATAAATACAATGCAAGGTGGCAGGCTGTTGTGATGATGATTGTGTGTGTGCGTGTGAGTGCAATGTTGTAGTACACATTTTTCCATTGTGATGTTTGTAGTGAGAGGACTCTATGCCTGTATTAATTTTGCTCCATCCATGTTTTCTCTTCCCCTTTTAGATGCTCCAGAAACCTGTCAGCCTGTCTGTGAGGCCGAGCCTGCTACACCAAAATTCCGAGATGCCCAGACCCAATGGGAAGATCCGTCACATATTGATCACATTTACTGTTCAACACAGTCTGTTAAAGTAGACAAGGCCACACAGTGCGAGGCAGAAATGGGTCCTACTGTGACCAGCACCACGGTCATTGATGATGCTAGGTCCCGGCTGTATACAGGAGTGCTTATGGTTCAATTCTTCACCCTGGTGACGGTGTTGTTGCCTTTCAGTAAGCCATCAATTACCCTTCCTGTTGTTGACCAAATACTTATGACGTTGATGAAACTAAAACTAAACCTAATATTAGGAGATATTGCTCACCGCTTCAATGTGTCTACATCCATGGCAAGCATTGTGATTAGTCACTGGATTGACGTGATGGGTGAACAGTTCAAAGTCCTGATCCCCTGGCTTCCAAGAGAGACCATTCGTGCCACCATGCCCTTGTCGTTTCAGAGGAACTACCCTCGAACCACCTGCATCATTGACTGTGCCGAAAGTGCCATGCAGAGAGCCACAAACCACGACTCAAGGAGTGACACTTTCAGCCAGTATAAATCACGCAACACTGTAGAAAGATCCTCGTCGCTGTGGCCCCTAATGGGCTAATCATGTTTATATCTGATGCCTATGCTGGCAGAAGCAGCGATAAGTTTATCACCATGGACAGTGGGTTCCTAGACTATCTGAGGGCTGGTGATGAGGTCATGGCGGACCGTGGGTTCACCATTCGAGACTTGCTTGATGAGAGAGAAGGGTCAGTTTGAACATCCCTGCTTTCACCTACAGGTGCAATCAGTTGACCAATGAGGAGACGACACGTACCTAGGCGAGTAGCCAATGTCCGCATACATGTGGAAAGAGCAATCCAGAGACTGAAGGGGTTTAAGATTTTATCCCAGAATGTTCCCATCAGCATGGCAATCGAAACTGGACAACATCTTAACCATCTGTGCTGGCCTAGTTAACCTGAAGAGCCCACTGATCAGTGAGGTTTAGAATCTTGCCCTGTGTCCCTGTCTACCAACACCCAGCCATGTTGTTCATTAAATACAGATAAACACAACAAATACTGCGTGCATTGTATTTTTTAAATATTATATATGAATATTTTCATAGTGATGTAATTGTGTGGGCTGCTTTTGTATTTTACTTTTTAATACCTGTTAAGATTAAACACGCAATCTTTCTTGTTGAAGCCATTTGTTTAGTTTCCTCAAAACAATTAATTAATCCAGTGTTATTTATGTACAGTATGAGCTTACTATGAATTATGAATTAAAATAAATTGTAGCACTCTAAGGATTGAAATTACATAACTTATTTTCACTCAAACAGTAGGCACACTGATATATTGCACAGCATAAAGAGATCATGTAAACAATGGACATCTGTTGGCTCCTGTGGGCATGACCTAAATAAGGCAGTTTATTTTGGTTTTAAAATGCTGAGATATTTACTGCAGAACTGTAACCTTCCCTCAACAAAATCATCAACAATTTTCGGAGCATGTGGACAAAGTAGAATGTGCGCAGCCTTATGATATGCCCCTGGACAAAGCCTTGGTCGTAGGGTACTTCGATTTCCTAGGTGCTCAGTTTTGTTCCAGATCACCAACTTGGAGTGCTGAAGCCCTGTGCAGTGCATCCCAATTTGTACCTGCATGTAGTAGCCTTTTGGACCATTGCAGGCAATATGGTAATCTACCCTATCTCCGTTTGCCACAGTTGTGATTTCGCAGTTCTTTGTTGCCAAAAATTCTGCAAGTGACTTGTTTCCCATCACAGGTGATTTGATCTCCAACAGAATGTCGTTGTTTATCACTCCATCGGGAGATGCTGCAAGCCACGGTTCCTTTTCGCACACCACTAAGCCTTTGGTTTCAATGCTGTTGCCCAGAGTTTCCAAATAGTCCCTTGCAAGTTCCTCCCCCTCCGCTCCTTGACGGGTTGCGGCATAGTAGTAGAACCGTGTTCCCAAGCTAGCGTCGACATCGCTGTGTTTACACCGGCAGACGTTGTGCCAACAACTTCCGGCGGAAATGAAATGCATTTGTGTAGAGTTATGGCGCCACCCGGGATACAGCGCGTAAACTTGTCTATAGATGGAGGCTCTCCCATCAGCACCAATGCATTAGCAGCTGGGTTTGGTCCGCTCAGCTCATTGACTGTATATCAATCAGAAGAAACTAGTGAGTGGGATGTGTCGCTTCCTCTTCCCTGTGGTGTCTATATACACAGAGTTAGACGGGGTCAGAGGGACGGACTTCCTGTCCTGATGACCACTTCCTCTCCAGCGGCCAGTCTCCTGTACAGAGCGCTCAGGTCGTCCGGTCCAGGTGTTTGTGAATCCGGCGTAGACGGAATGTCAAAGTCCGATGACACCTGAGACTCCGGTTGGTGAGTTTGACTGCCACTCTCCTCCCCCCCAACCTCCAGATTGGTCAATACATCTCCCTGACACCAGTCTTCTGATTGGATGAGCATGCTGTCAGCCTGGCTCAGGCCTCGCCCAGCTGAGATGGGAATGGACAGCAAGGGGATTTGGGCGGAGTCATCAACAAACAGCTCTGGGGTCTGAGAGCCTGTGAGTGTGGAGTGGGAGGGGCTTGTGTGAGAGCAGGAGTGTGGTTGGCTGTTCTGGCTGTCCGTCAGAGTCTCTGTGGTGAAAAACTCCTCCCAGCGAGGAGGAGAGGGGCCAGAATTAGATGTAGACCCCTCGTCCCCACCTCTCTCTTCTTCCTCCAAGTCTCTCTCCTGTTCTCTCTCTTCTTCCTCCAAGTCACTCTCCTCTTCCTCATTAGATTCAGTACAGTCCATGTAGTCTCCTGTGGTGAGAGGTGTGTGTGTTAGGGGTAGAGGTAGTGGTTCGTCCAGAGGGTTAGGAAGAGTTGTGGTTGTGGCCTCCTGCATCATCACCCTCTTCCTCACAGGGGCCAGGTCCGCCCCCTCAAACAGCCAATCAGCACAGTCCACATCTGACAGACACAACACAGAGCCAATCACAAAGCAGTAAAAGGATAGTGTGAAGTGATAAGGGTTAGTTGTATGTAAGAAGAGCTGGCTGTGGTCAGGAGAGAGAGAGTCTCACCGTGGGTGTGCTGCTCCTGTCTGGTGCGTTTCAGTGTTCCCAGAGGTCTGTAGATCACAGATGAAGAGGACACGTCCCTACACATTGGCTTCAACCTGGAGACACACAGTTACACACAGGCTTCAACCTGAGACACACAGGCTTCAACCTGGAGACACACGGTTACACACAGGCTTCAACCTGGAGACACACAGTTACACACAGACTTCAACCTGGAGACACACAGTTACACACAGGCTTCAACCTGGAGACACACAGGCTTCAACCTGGAGACACACAGGCTTCAACCTGGAGACACACAGTTACACACAGACTTCAACCTGGAGACACACAGTTACACACAGGCTTCAACCTGGAGACACACAGGCTTCAACCTGGAGACACACAGTTACACACAGGCTTCAACCTGGAGACACACAGTTACACACAGGCTTCAACCTGGAGACACACGGTTACACACAGGCTTCAACCTGGAGACACACAGTTACACACAGGCTTCAACCTGGAGACACACAGGCTTCAACCTGGAGACACACGGTTACACACAGGCTTCAACCTGGAGACACACAGTTACACACAGGCTTCAACCTGGAGACACACAGTTACACACAGGCTTCAACCTGGAGACACACAGGCTTCAACCTGGAGACACACAGGCTTCAACCTGGAGACACACGGTTACACACAGGCTTCAACCTGGAGACACACCGTTACACACAGGCTTCAACCTGGAGACACACGGTTACACACAGGCTTCAACCTGGAGACACACAGTTACACACAGGCTTCAACCTGGAGACACACGGTTACACACAGGCTTCAGCCTGGAGACACACAGTTACACACAGGCTTCAACCTGGAGACACACAGGCTTCAACCTGGAGACACACGGTTACCCACAGGCTTCAACCTGGAGACAAACAGTTACACACAGGCTTCAACCTGGAGACACACAGTTACACACAGGCTTCAAACTGGAGACACACAGTTACACACAGACTTCAACCTGGAGACACACAGTTACACACAGGCTTCAACCTGGAGACACACAGTTACACACAGGCTTCAACCTGGAGACACACAGTTACACACAGGCTTCAACCTGGAGACACACAGTTACACACAGGCTTCAACCTGGAGACACACGGTTACACACAGGCTTCAACCTGGAGACACACGGTTACACACAGGCTTCAACCTGGAGACACACAGTTACACACAGGCTTCAACCTGGAGACACACAGTTACACACAGGCTTCAACCTGGAGACACACGGTTACACACAGGCTTCAACCTGGAGACACACGGTTACACACAGGCTTCAACCTGGAGACACACGGTTACACACAGTCTTCAACCTGGAGACACACGGTTACACACAGGCTTCAACCTGGAGACACACAGGCTTCAACCTGGAGACACACAGGCTTCAACTTGGAGACACACAGTTACACACAGACTTCAACCTGGAGACACACAGTTACACACAGGCTTCATCCTGGAGACACACAGTTACACACAGGCTTCAACCTGGAGACACACAGTTACACACAGGCTTCATCCTGGAGACACACAGTTACACACAGGCTTCAACCTGGAGACACACAGGCTTCAACCTGGAGACACACAGTTACACACAGGCTTCAACCTGGAGACACACAGTTACACACAGGCTTCAACCTGAGACACACGGTTACACACAGGCTTCAACCTGGAGACACACAGTTACACACAGGCTTCAACCTGGAGACACACGGTTACACACAGGCTTCAACCTGGAGACACACAGTTACACACAGGCTTCAACCTGGAGACACACAGTTACACACAGGCTTCAACCTGGAGACACACAGGCTTCAACCTGGAGACACACGGTTACACACAGGCTTCAACCTGGAGACACACCGTTACACACAGGCTTCAACCTGAGACACACGGTTACACACAGGCTTCAACCTGGAGACATACAGTTACACACAGGCTTCAACCTGGAGACACACAGTTACACACAGGCTTCAACCTGGAGACACACGGTTACACACAGGCTTCAACCTGGAGACACACAGTTACACACAGGCTTCAACCTGGAGACACACAGGCTTCAACCTGGAGACACACGGTTACCCACAGGCTTCAACCTGGAGACAAACAGTTACACACAGGCTTCAACCTGGAGACACACAGTTACACACAGGCTTCAAACTGGAGACACACAGTTACACACAGACTTCAACCTGGAGACACACAGTTACACACAGGCTTCAACCTGGAGACACACAGTTACACACAGGCTTCAACCTGGAGACACACAGTTACACACAGGCTTCAACCTGGAGACACACGGTTACACACAGGCTTCAACCTGGAGACACACGGTTACACACAGTCTTCAACCTGGAGACACACGGTTACACACAGGCTTCAACCTGGAGACACACAGGCTTCAACCTGGAGACACACAGGCTTCAACTTGGAGACACACAGTTACACACAGGCTTCAACCTGGAGACACACAGTTGCACACAGACTTCAACCTGGAGACACACAGTTACACACAGGCTTCAACCTGGAGACATACGGTTACACACAGGCTTCAACCTGGAGACATACAGTTACACACAGGCTTCAACCTGGAGACACACAGGCTTCAACCTGGAGACACACGGTTACACACAGGCTTCAACCTGGAGACACACCGTTACACACAGGCTTCAACCTGGAGACACACAGTTACACACAGGCTTCAACCTGGAGACATACGGTTACACACAGGCTTCAACCTGGAGACACACGGTTACACACAGGCTTCAACCTGGAGACACACAGTTACACACAGGCTTCAACCTGGAGACACGCAGTTACACACAGGCTTCAACCTGGAGACACGCAGTTACACACAGGCTTCAACCTGGAGACACGCAGTTACACACAGGCTTCCAACCTGGAGACACTCAGTTACACACAGGCTTCAACCTGGAGACACACAGTTACACACAGGCTTCAACCTGGAGACACACAGTTACACACAGGCTTCAACCTGGAGACACACAGTTACACACAGGCTTCAACCTGGAGACACACGGTTACACACAGGCTTCAACCTGGAGACACACGGTTACACACAGGCTTCAACCTGGAGACACGCGGTTACACACAGGCTTCAACCTGGAGGCACGCGGTTACACACAGGCTTCAACCTGGAGACACTCGGTTACACACAGGCTTCAACCTGGAGACACACGGTTACACACAGGCTTCAACCTGGAGACACACGGTTACACACAGGCTTCAACCTGGAGACACACAGGCTTCAACCTGGAGACACACAGGCTTCAACCTGGAGACACACAGTTACACACAGGCTTCAACCTGGAGACACACAGTTACACACAGGCTTCAACCTGGAGACACACAGTTACACACAGGCTTCAACCTGAGACACACGGTTACACACAGGCTTCAACCTGGAGACACACAGTTACACACAGGCTTCAACCTGGAGACACACAGTTACACACAGGCTTCAACCTGGAGACACACAGTTACACACAGGCTTCAACCTGGAGACACACAGGCTTCAACCTGGAGACACAGTTACACACAGACTTCAACCTGGAGACACACAGTTACACACAGGGTTCAACCTGGAGACACACAGTTACACACAGGCTTCAACCTGGAGACACACAGTTACACACAGACTTCAACATGGAGACACACAGTTACACACAGACTTCAACATGGAGACACACAGTTACACACAGGCTTCAACCTGGAGACACACAGTTACACACAGGCTTCAACCTGGAAACACACAGGCTTCCAACCTGGAGACACACAGTTACACACAGGCTTCAACCTGGAGACACACAGGCTTCAACCTGGAGACACCGGTTACACACAGGCTTCAACCTGGAGACACACGGTTACACACAGGCTTCAACCTGGAGACACACGGTTACACACAGGCTTCAACCTGGAGACACACAGTTACACACAGGCTTCAACCTGGAGACACACGGTTACACACAGGCTTCAACCTGGAGAAATACGGTTACACACAGGCTTCAACCTGGAGACACACAGTTACACACAGACTTCCAACCTGGAGACACACAGTTACACACAGGCTTCAGCCTGGAGACACACAGTTACACACAGGCTTCAACCTGGAGACACACAGTTACACACAGGCTTCAACCTGGAGACACACAGTTACACACAGGCTTCAACCTGAGACATACGGTTACACACAGGCTTCAACCTGGAGAAATACGGTTACACACAGGCTTCAACCTGGAGACACACAGTTACACACAGACTTCAACCTGGAGACACACAGTTACCCACAGGCTTCAACCTGGAGACACACAGTTACACACAGGCTTCAACCTGGAGACACACGGTTACACACAGGCTTCAACCTGGAGACACACAGTTACACACAGGCTTCAAGCTGGAGACACACAGTTACACACAGGCTTCAACCTGGAGACATACAGTTACACACAGGCTTCAACCTGGAGACACACAGTTACACACAGGCTTCAACCTGGAGACACACAGTTACACACAGGCTTCAACCTGGAGACACACAGTTACACACAGGCTTCAACCTGGAGACACACAGGCTTCATCCTGGAGACACACAGTTACACACAGGCTTCAACCTGGAGACACACAGGCTTCAACCTGGAGACACACGGTTACACACAGGCTTCAACCTGGAGACACACAGTTACACACAGGCTTCAACCTGGAGACACACGGTTACACACAGGCTTCAACTTGAGACATACGGTTACACACAGGCTTCAACCTGGAGACACACGGTTACACACAGGCTTCAACCTGGAGACACACAGTTACACACAGGCTTCAGCCTGGAGACATACAGTTACACACATGCTTCAACCTGGAGACACACAGTTACACACAGGCTTCAACCTGGAGACACACAGTTACACACAGGCTTCAACCTGGAGACACACAGTTACACACAGGCTTCAACCTGGAGACACACAGACTTCAACCTGGAGACACACAGGCTTCAACCTGGAGACACACGGTTACACACAGGCTTCAACCTGGAGACACACAGTTACACACAGGCTTCAACCTGGAGACACACAGTTACACACAGGCTTCAACCTGGAGACACACAGTTACACACAGGCTTCAACCTGGAGACATACAGTTACACACAGGCTTCAACCTGGAGACACACAGTTACACACAGGCTTCAACCTGGAGACACACAGTTACACACAGCCTTCAACCTGGAGACACACAGTTACACACAGTTACACACAGGCTTCAGCCTGGAGACACACAGGCTTCAGCCTGGAGACACACGGTTACACACAGGCTTCAACCTGGAGACACACAGTTACACACAGGCTTCAACCTGGAGACATACAGTTACACACAGGCTTCAACCTGGAGACACACAGTTACACACAGGCTTCAACCTGGAGACACACGGTTACACACAGGCTTCAACCTGGAGACACACAGTTACACACAGGCTTCAACCTGGAGACACACGGTTACACACAGGCTTCAACTTGGAGACATACGGTTACACACAGGCTTCAACCTGGAGACACACGGTTACACACAGGCTTCAACCTGGAGACACACAGTTACACACAGGCTTCAGCCTGGAGACATACAGTTACACACATGCTTCAACCTGGAGACACACAGGCTTCAACCTGGAGACACACAGGCTTCAACTTGGAGACACACAGTTACACACAGACTTCAACCTGGAGACACACAGTTACACACAGGCTTCATCCTGGAGACACACAGTTACACACAGGCTTCAACCTGGAGACACACAGTTACACACAGGCTTCATCCTGGAGACACACAGTTACACACAGGCTTCAACCTGGAGACACACAGGCTTCAACCTGGAGACACACAGTTACACACAGGCTTCCAACCTGGAGACACACAGTTACACACAGGCTTCAACCTGGAGACACACGGTTACACACAGGCTTCAACCTGGAGACACACAGTTACACACAGGCTTCAACCTGGAGACACACGGTTACACACAGGCTTCAACCTGGAGACACACAGTTACACACAGGCTTCAACCTGGAGACACACAGTTACACACAGGCTTCAACCTGGAGACACACAGGCTTCAACCTGGAGACACACGGTTACACACAGGCTTCAACCTGGAGACACACCGTTACACACAGGCTTCAACCTGGAGACACACGGTTACACACAGGCTTCAACCTGGAGACATACAGTTACACACAGGCTTCAACCTGGAGACACACAGTTACACACAGGCTTCAACCTGGAGACACACGGTTACACACGGGCTTCAACCTGGAGACACACAGTTACACACAGGCTTCAACCTGGAGACACACAGGCTTCAACCTGAGACACACGGTTACCCACAGGCTTCAACCTGGAGACAAACAGTTACACACAGGCTTCAACCTGGAGACACACAGTTACACACAGGCTTCAAACTGGAGACACACAGTTACACACAGACTTCAACCTGGAGACACACAGTTACACACAGGCTTCAACCTGGAGACACACAGTTACACACAGGCTTCAACCTGGAGACACACAGTTACACACAGGCTTCAACCTGAGACACACGGTTACACACAGGCTTCAACCTGGAGACACACGGTTACACACAGTCTTCAACCTGGAGACACACGGTTACACACAGGCTTCAACCTGGAGACACACAGGCTTCAACCTGGAGACACACAGGCTTCAACTTGGAGACACACAGTTACACACAGGCTTCAACCTGGAGACACACAGTTGCACACAGACTTCAACCTGAGACACACAGTTACACACAGGCTTCAACCTGGAGACATACGGTTACACACAGGCTTCAACCTGGAGACATACAGTTACACACAGGCTTCAACCTGGAGACACACAGGCTTCAACCTGGAGACACACGGTTACACACAGGCTTCAACCTGAGACACACCGTTACACACAGGCTTCAACCTGGAGACACACAGTTACACACAGGCTTCAACCTGAGACATACGGTTACACACAGGCTTCAACCTGGAGACACACGGTTACACACAGGCTTCAACCTGGAGACACACAGTTACACACAGGCTTCAACCTGGAGACACGCAGTTACACACAGGCTTCAACCTGGAGACACGCAGTTACACACAGGCTTCAACCTGGAGACACGCAGTTACACACAGGCTTCAACCTGGAGACACTCAGTTACACACAGGCTTCAACCTGGAGACACACAGTTACACACAGGCTTCAACCTGGAGACACACAGTTACACACAGGCTTCCAACCTGGAGACACACAGTTACACACAGGCTTCAACCTGGAGACACACGGTTACACACAGGCTTCAACCTGGAGACACACGGTTACACACAGGCTTCAACCTGGAGACACGCGGTTACACACAGGCTTCAACCTGGAGGCACGCGGTTACACACAGGCTTCAACCTGGAGACACTCGGTTACACACAGGCTTCAACCTGGAGACACACGGTTACACACAGGCTTCAACCTGGAGACACACGGTTACACACAGGCTTCAACCTGGAGACACACAGGCTTCAACCTGGAGACACACAGGCTTCAACCTGGAGACACACAGTTACACACAGGCTTCAACCTGGAGACACACAGTTACACACAGGCTTCAACCTGGAGACACACAGTTACACACAGGCTTCAACCTGGAGACACACGGTTACACACAGGCTTCAACCTGGAGACACACAGTTACACACAGGCTTCAACCTGGAGACACACAGTTACACACAGGCTTCAACCTGGAGACACACAGTTACACACAGGCTTCAACCTGGAGACACACAGGCTTCAACCTGGAGACACAGTTACACACAGACTTCAACCTGGAGACACACAGTTACACACAGGGTTCAACCTGGAGACACACAGTTACACACAGGCTTCAACCTGGAGACACACAGTTACACACAGACTTCAACATGGAGACACACAGTTACACACAGACTTCAACATGGAGACACACAGTTACACACAGGCTTCAACCTGGAGACACACAGTTACACACAGGCTTCAACCTGGAAACACACAGGCTTCAACCTGGAGACACACAGTTACACACAGGCTTCAACCTGGAGACACACAGGCTTCAACCTGGAGACACACGGTTACACACAGGCTTCAACCTGGAGACACACGGTTACACACAGGCTTCAACCTGGAGACACACGGTTACACACAGGCTTCAACCTGGAGACACACAGTTACACACAGGCTTCAACCTGAGACACACGGTTACACACAGGCTTCAACCTGGAGAAATACGGGTTACACACAGGCTTCAACCTGGAGACACACAGTTACACACAGACTTCAACCTGGAGACACACAGTTACACACAGGCTTCAGCCTGGAGACACACAGTTACACACAGGCTTCAACCTGGAGACACACAGTTACACACAGGCTTCAACCTGGAGACACACAGTTACACACAGGCTTCAACCTGGAGACATACGGTTACACACAGGCTTCAACCTGGAGAAATACGGTTACACACAGGCTTCAACCTGGAGACACACAGTTACACACAGACTTCAACCTGGAGACACACAGTTACCCACAGGCTTCAACCTGGAGACACACAGTTACACACAGGCTTCAACCTGGAGACACACGGTTACACACAGGCTTCAACCTGGAGACACACAGTTACACACAGGCTTCAAGCTGGAGACACACAGTTACACACAGGCTTCAACCTGGAGACATACAGTTACACACAGGCTTCAACCTGGAGACACACAGTTACACACAGGCTTCAACCTGGAGACACACAGTTACACACAGGCTTCAACCTGGAGACACACAGTTACACACAGGCTTCAACCTGGAGACACACAGGCTTCATCCTGAGACACACAGTTACACACAGGCTTCAACCTGGAGACACACAGGCTTCAACCTGGAGACACACGGTTACACACAGGCTTCAACCTGGAGACACACAGTTACACACAGGCTTCAACCTGGAGACACACGGTTACACACAGGCTTCAACTTGGAGACATACGGTTACACACAGGCTTCAACCTGGAGACACACGGTTACACACAGGCTTCAACCTGGAGACACACAGTTACACACAGGCTTCAGCCTGGAGACATACAGTTACACACATGCTTCAACCTGGAGACACACAGTTACACACAGGCTTCAACCTGGAGACACACAGTTACACACAGGCTTCAACCTGGAGACACACAGTTACACACAGGCTTCAACCTGGAGACACACAGACTTCAACCTGGAGACACACAGGCTTCAACCTGGAGACACACGGTTACACACAGGCTTCAACCTGGAGACACACAGTTACACACAGGCTTCAACCTGGAGACACACAGTTACACACAGGCTTCAACCTGGAGACACACAGTTACACACAGGCTTCAACCTGAGACATACAGTTACACACAGGCTTCAACCTGGAGACACACAGTTACACACAGGCTTCAACCTGGAGACACACAGTTACACACAGCCTTCAACCTGGAGACACACAGTTACACACAGTTACACACAGGCTTCAGCCTGGAGACACACAGGCTTCAGCCTGGAGACACACGGTTATACACAGGCTTCAACCTGGAGACACACAGTTACACACAGGCTTCAACCTGGAGACATACAGTTACACACAGGCTTCAACCTGGAGACACACAGTTACACACAGGCTTCAACCTGGAGACACACGGTTACACACAGGCTTCAACCTGGAGACACACAGTTACACACAGGCTTCAACCTGGAGACACACGGTTACACACAGGCTTCAACTTGGAGACATACGGTTACACACAGGCTTCAACCTGGAGACACACGGTTACACACAGGCTTCAACCTGGAGACACACAGTTACACACAGGCTTCAGCCTGGAGACATACAGTTACACACATGCTTCAACCTGGAGACACACAGTTACACACAGGCTTCAACCTGGAGACACACAGTTACACACAGGCTTCAACCTGGAGACACACAGTTACACACAGGCTTCAACCTGGAGACACACAGACTTCAACCTGGAGACACACAGGCTTCAACCTGGAGACACACGGTTACACACAGGCTTCAACCTGGAGACACACAGTTACACACAGGCTTCAACCTGGAGACACACAGTTACACACAGGCTTCAACCTGGAGACACACAGTTACACACAGGCTTCAACCTGGAGACATACAGTTACACACAGGCTTCAACCTGAGACACACAGTTACACACAGGCTTCAACCTGGAGACACACAGTTACACACAGCCTTCAACCTGGAGACACACAGTTACACACAGTTACACACAGGCTTCAGCCTGAGACACACAGGCTTCAGCCTGAGACACACGGTTATACACAGGCTTCAACCTGGAGACACACAGTTACACACAGGCTTCAACCTGGAGACATACAGTTACACACAGGCTTCAACCTGGAGACACACAGTTACACACAGGCTTCAACCTGGAGACACACAGTTACACACAGTTACACACAGGCTTCAGCCTGGAGACACACAGGCTTCAGCCTGGAGACACACGGTTATACACAGGCTTCAACCTGGAGACACACGTTACACACAGGCTTCAACCTGGAGACACACGGTTACACACAGGCTTCCAACCTGGAGACATACGGTTACACACAGTCTTCAACCTGGAGACACACAGTTACACACAGGCTTCAACCTGGAGACACACAGTTACACACAGGCTTCAATCTGGAGACATACAGTTACACACAGGCTTCAACCTGGAGACACACAGTTACACACAGACTTCAACCTGGAGACACACAGTTACACACAGGCTTCAACCTGGAGACACACAGTTACACACAGGCTTCAACCTGGAGACACACAGTTCCACACAGGCTTCAACCTGGAGACACACAGTTACACACAGGCTTCAACCTGGAGACACACAGTTACACAAAGGCTTCAACCTGGAGACACACAGTTACACACAGGCTTCAACCTGGAGACACACAGTTACACACAGGCTTCAACCTGGAGACACACAGTTACACACAGGCTTCAACCTGGAGACACACGGTTACACACAGTCTTCAACCTGGAGACACACAGGCTTCAACCTGGAGACACACAGTTACACACAGGCTTCAACCTGGAGACACACAGTTACACACAGGCTTCAACCTGGAGACACACAGTTACACACAGGCTTCAACCTGGAGACACACAGTTACACACAGGCTTCAACCTGGAGACACACAGGCTTCAACCTGGAGACACACAGTTACACACAGGCTTCAACCTGGAGACACACAGACTTCAACCTGGAGACACACGGTTACACACAGGCTTCAACCTGGAGACACACAGTTACACACAGGCTTCAACCTGGAGACATACAGTTACACACAGGCTTCAACCTGGAGACACACAGTTACACACAGGCTTCAACCTGGAGACACACGGTTACACACAGGCTTCAACCTGGAGACATACAGTTCCACACAGGCTTCAACCTGGAGACACACAGTTACACACAGGCTTCAACCTGGAGACACACAGTTACACACAGGCTTCAACCTGGAGACACACAGTTACACACAGGCTTCAACCTGGAGACACACAGTTACACACAGGCTTCAACCTGGAGACACACAGGCTTCAACCTGGAGACACACAGTTACACACAGGCTTCAACCTGGAGACACACAGGCTTCAACCTGGAGACACACGGTTATACACAGGCTTCAACCTGGAGACACACAGTTACACACAGGCTTCAACCTGGAGACACACGGTTACACACAGGCTTCAACCTGGAGACATACGGTTACACACAGTCTTCAACCTGGAGACACACAGTTACACACAGGCTTCAACCTGGAGACACACAGTTACACACAGGCTTCAACCTGGAGACACTCAGTTACACACAGGCTTCAACCTGGAGACACACAGTTACACACAGGCTTCAACCTGGAGACACACAGTTACACACAGGCTTCAACCTGGAGACACACAGTTACACACAGGCTTCAACCTGGAGACACACGGTTACACACAGGCTTCAACCTGGAGACACACGGTTACACACAGGCTTCAACCTGGAGACACGCGGTTACACACAGGCTTCAACCTGGAGGCACGCGGTTACACACAGGCTTCAACCTGGAGACACTCGGTTACACACAGGCTTCAACCTGGAGACACACGGTTACACACAGGCTTCAACCTGGAGACACACGGTTACACACAGGCTTCAACCTGGGAGACACACAGGCTTCAACCTGGAGACACACAGGCTTCAACCTGGAGACACACAGTTACACACAGGCTTCAACCTGGAGACACACAGTTACACACAGGCTTCAACCTGGAGACACACAGTTACACACAGGCTTCAACCTGGAGACACACGGTTACACACAGGCTTCAACCTGGAGACACACAGTTACACACAGGCTTCAACCTGGAGACACACAGTTACACACAGGCTTCAACCTGGAGACACACAGTTACACACAGGCTTCAACCTGGAGACACACAGGCTTCAACCTGGAGACACAGTTACACACAGACTTCAACCTGGAGACACACAGTTACACACAGGGTTCAACCTGGAGACACACAGTTACACACAGGCTTCAACCTGGAGACACACAGTTACACACAGACTTCAACATGGAGACACACAGTTACACACAGACTTCAACATGGAGACACACAGTTACACACAGGCTTCAACCTGGAGACACACAGTTACACACAGGCTTCAACCTGGAAACACACAGGCTTCCAACCTGGAGACACACAGTTACACACAGGCTTCAACCTGGAGACACACAGGCTTCAACCTGGAGACACACGGTTACACACAGGCTTCAACCTGGAGACACACAGTTACACACAGGCTTCAACCTGGAGACACACGGTTACACACAGGCTTCAACCTGGAGAAATACGGTTACACACAGGCTTCAACCTGGAGACACACAGTTACACACAGACTTCAACCTGGAGACACACAGTTACACACAGGCTTCAGCCTGGAGACACACAGTTACACACAGACTTCAACCTGGAGACACACAGTTACACACAGGCTTCAACCTGGAGACACACAGTTACACACAGGCTTCAACCTGGAGACATACGGTTACACACAGGCTTCAACCTGGAGAAATACGGTTACACACAGGCTTCAACCTGGAGACACACAGTTACACACAGGCTTCAACCTGGAGACACACAGTTACACACAGGCTTCAACCTGAGACACACAGTTACACACAGGCTTCAACCTGAGACACACAGTTACACACAGGCTTCAACCTGGAGACACACAGGCTTCATCCTGAGACACACAGTTACACACAGGCTTCAACCTGGAGACACACAGGCTTCAACCTGGAGACACACGGTTACACACAGGCTTCAACCTGGAGACACACAGTTACACACAGGCTTCAACCTGGAGACACACGGTTACACACAGGCTTCAACTTGGAGACATACGGTTACACACAGGCTTCAACCTGGAGACACACGGTTACACACAGGCTTCAACCTGGAGACACACAGTTACACACAGCCTTCAGCCTGGAGACATACAGTTACACACATGCTTCAACCTGGAGACACACAGTTACACACAGGCTTCAACCTGGAGACACACAGTTACACACAGGCTTCAACCTGGAGACACACAGTTACACACAGGCTTCAACCTGGAGACACACAGACTTCAACCTGGAGACACACAGGCTTCAACCTGGAGACACACGGTTACACACAGGCTTCAACCTGGAGACACACAGTTACACACAGGCTTCAACCTGGAGACACACAGTTACACACAGGCTTCAACCTGGAGACACACAGTTACACACAGGCTTCAACCTGGAGACACACAGTTACACACAGGCTTCAACCTGGAGACATACAGTTACACACAGGCTTCAACCTGGAGACACACAGTTACACACAGGCTTCAACCTGGAGACACACAGTTACACACAGGCTTCAACCTGGAGACACACAGTTACACACAGTTACACACAGGCTTCAGCCTGGAGACACACAGGCTTCAGCCTGGAGACACACGGTTATACACAGGCTTCAACCTGGAGACACACAGTTACACACAGGCTTCAACCTGGAGACATACAGTTACACACAGGCTTCAACCTGGAGACACACAGTTACACACAGGCTTCAACCTGGAGACACACAGTTACACACAGTTACACACAGGCTTCAGCCTGGAGACACACAGGCTTCAGCCTGGAGACACACGGTTATACACAGGCTTCAACCTGGAGACACACAGTTACACACAGGCTTCAACCTGGAGACACACGGTTACACACAGGCTTCAACCTGGAGACATACGGTTACACACAGTCTTCAACCTGGAGACACACAGTTACACACAGGCTTCAACCTGGAGACACACAGTTACACACAGGCTTCAATCTGGAGACATACAGTTACACACAGGCTTCAACCTGGAGACACACAGTTACACACAGACTTCAACCTGGAGACACACAGTTACACACAGGCTTCAACCTGGAGACACACAGTTACACACAGGCTTCAACCTGAGACACACAGTTCCACACAGGCTTCAACCTGGAGACACACAGTTACACACAGGCTTCAACCTGGAGACACACAGTTACACACAGGCTTCAACCTGGAGACACACAGTTACACACAGGCTTCAACCTGGAGACACACAGTTACACACAGGCTTCAACCTGAGACACACAGTTACACACAGGCTTCAACCTGGAGACACACGGTTACACACAGGCTTCAACCTGGAGACACACGGTTACACACAGGCTTCAACCTGGAGACACACAGTTACACACAGGCTTCAACCTGGAGACACACAGTTACACACAGGCTTCAACCTGGAGACACACAGGCTTCAACCTGGAGACACACAGTTACACACAGGCTTCAACCTGGAGACACACGGTTACACATTTAAACACACACACATATGGTAACAAATACAGTGCATTCGGAAAGTATTCAGACCCCTTCACTTTTTCCACATTTTGTTACATTACAGCCTTATTCTAAAATTGATGAGGAAAACAATTATTTATTCCATCTACACACTATATCTCATAATGACAAAGCAAAAACAGGTTTTTAGACATTTTTGCTAATTTATTAAAAATAAACAAATACCTTATTTACATAAGTATTCACACCCTTTGCTGTGAGACTCGAAATTGAGCTCAGGTGCATCCTGTTTCCATTGATCATCCTTGAGATGTTTCTACAACTTGATTGGAGTCCACCTGTGGTAAATTCAATTGATTGGACATGATTTGGAAAGGCCCACACCTGTCTATATAAGGTCCCACAGTTGACAGTGCATGTCTGAGCAAAAACCAAGCCATGAGGTTGAAGGAATTGTCCATGGAGCTCCAAGACAGGATTGTGTCGAGGCACAGATCTGGGGAAGGGTACCAAAACATGTCTGGAGCATTGAAGGTCCCCAAGAACACAGTGGCCTCCATCATTCTTAAATGGAAGAAGTTTGGAACCACCAAGACTCTTCCTAGAGCTGGCCGCCCGGCCAAACTGAGAAGGGCCTTGGTCAGGGAGGTGACGAAGAACCTGATGGTCACTCTGACAGAGCTCCAGAGTTCCTCTGTGGAGATGGGAGAACATTCCAGAAGGACAACCATCTCTGCAGCACGCCACCAATCAGGCCTTTATGGTAGAGTGGCCAGAAGCCACTCCTCAGTAAAAGGCACATGACAGCCCGCTTGGAGTTTGCCAAAAGGCACTTAAAGGACTCTCAGACCATGAGAAACAAGATTCTCTGGTCTGATGAAACCAAGATTGAACTCTTTGGCCTGAATGCCAAGCATCACATCTGGAGGAAACCTGGCACCATCCCTACGGTGAAGCATGGTGGTGGCAGCATCATGCTGTGGGGATGTTTTTCAGCGGCAGAGACTTGTCAGGATCGAGGGAAAGATGAACGGAGCAAAGAGATCCTTGATGAAAACCTGCTCCAGAGCGCTCAGGACCTCAGACTGGGGCGACGGTTCACCTTTCAACAGGACAACGACCCTAAGCACACAGCCAAGACAACGCAGGAGTGGCTTCGGGACAAGTATCTGAATGTCCTTGAGTGGCCCAGCCAGAGCCCGGACTTGAACCCGATCGAACATCTCTGGAGAGACCTGAAAATAGCTGTGCAGCGACGCTCCTCATCCAACCTGACAGAGCTTGAGAGGATCTGCAAAGAAGAATGGGAGAAACTCCCCAAATACAGGTGTGCCAAGCTTGTAGCGTCATACCCAAGAAGACTCAAGGCTGTAATCATTGCCAAAGGTGCTTCAACAAAGTACTGAGTAAAGGGTCTGAATACTTATGAAATGTAATATTTCCATGTTTTATTTTTTATACATTTGTAAAAATTTCTAAAAAGCTGTTTTTGCTTTGTCATTTTGGGGTATTGTGTGTAGATTGATGAGGAAAAAAACTATTTAATCCATTTTAGAATAAGGCTGTAATGTAACAATGTGGAAAAAGTCAAGGGGTCTGAATACTTTCCGAAGGCACTGTATATACACACACATATACAGTTACAAATAAACACACACACACACACACACACACACACACACACACACTGTTACAAATATAAAAACACACACACAGGCCAAATTCTCCACAGTCCTGTCATGGATTCAACAGCATTGGGTTAGGGTCTAAGGGTTAGGGTGTAGGGGTTGGGGTTAGGATGTAGGGGTTAGGGTCTAAGGGTTAGGGTGTAGGGGTTAGGGTCTAAGGGTTAGGGTGTAGGGATTAGGGTCTAAGTGTTAGGGTGTAGGGATTAGGGTCTAAGGGTTAGGGTCTAGGGGTAGGGTGTAGGGGTTAGGGTGTAGGGGTTAGGGTGTAGGGGTTAGGGTGTAGGGGTTAGGGTGTAGGGGTTAGGGTGTAAGGGTAGGGTGTAGGGGTTAGGGTGTAGGGGTAAGGGTTAGGGTCTAATGGTTAGGGTGTAGGGGTTAGGTGTAGGGGGTTAGGATGTAGGGTTAGGTGTAGGGGGTTAGGGTCTAGGGGTTAGGGTGTAGGGTTAAAACGTCCGCATGCTTCCCAGCCGAAACAGTTCGGTAGAGTTTGTGCATATAAACTGAACAACATTATAAACGCAACATGTAAAGTGGTTTCATGAGCTGAAATAAAAGATCCCAGAAATGTTCCATACGCACAAAGAGCGTATTTTTCAAAACTGTTGTGCACAAATTTGTTTACATCCCTGTTAGTGAGCATTTCTGCTTTGCCAAAATAATCCATCCACCTGACAGGTGTGGCCTATCAAGAAGCTGATCATCTAAACAGGTGCACCTTGTGCTGGGGACAATAAAAGGCCACTCTAAAATGTGCAGTTTCATCACACAACACAATGCTGCAGATGTCTCAAGTTTTGAGGGAGCGTGCAATTTGCATGCTGACTGCAGGAATGTCCACCAGAACTGTTGCCATAGAATGTAATGTTAATTTCTCCAACATGGTTTTAGAGAACGTGGCAGTACGTCCAACCGGCCTCACAACCGCAGAACACGTATAACACACCAGCCCAGCGACTAAGATCTCCTCGACAAAAACGTCAACATTTATGACAGATTTATCTTAGATGAATTCAGATTATTTTGAGGAAGTGTGTAATGGCTCGGCGTCTCAAGTACTATTGGCGCTTTTTCCCTCTTTCTTCAAGCGAAGGTCTTTTAAGGGAGTATGGAGCAACGCATTGGGTTCAGAGTTCAGAGTTCAGCTAGACACCAGCCGAACTGAAGCATACTGACACCTTTAGGGTGGAAGGGTTAGGGTGGAAGGGTTAGGGTGGAAGGGTGGAAGGGTTAGGGTGGAAGGGTGGAAGGGTTAGGGTGGAAGGGTTAGGGTGGAAGGGTTAGGGTGGAAGGGCTAGGGTGGAAGGGTTAGGGTGGAAGGGGTTAGGGTGGAAGGGCTAGGGTGGAAGGGCTAGGTGAAGGGTGGAAGGTTAGGGTGGAAGGGCTAGGGTGGAAGGGGGTTAGGTGAAGGGGGTTAGGGTGGAAGGGCTAGGGTGGAAGGGCTAGGGTGGAAGGACTAGGGTGGAAGGGCTAGGTGGAAGGGTTAGGGTGGAAGGGCTAGGGTGGAAGGGTTAGGGTGGAAGGGCTAGGGTGGAAGGGCTAGGGTGGAAGGGCTAGGGTGGAAGGGTTAGGGTGGAAGGGTTAGGGTGGAAGGGTTAGGGTGGAAGGGCTAGGGGTGGAAGGGTTAGGGTGGAAGGGTGGAAGGGTTAGGTGGAAGGGCTAGGGTGGAAGGGGTTAGGGTGGAAGGGTTAGGGGTGGAAGGGTTAGGGTGGAAGGGCTAGGGTTGAAGGGCTAGGGTGGAAGGGGGTTAGGGTGGAAGGGCTAGTGGAAGGGTTAGGGTGGAAGGGGTTAGGGTGGAAGGGTTAGGGTGGAAGGGTTAGGGTGGAAGGGCTAGGGTGGAAGGGGGTTAGGGTGGAAGGGTTAGGGTGGAAGGGGGTTAGGGTGGAAGGGTTAGGGTGGAAGGGCTAGGGTGGAAGGGGTTAGGTGGAAGGGCTAGGGGTGGAAGGGTTAGGGTGGAAGGGTTAGGGTGGAAGGGCTAGGGTGGAAGGGCTAGGGTGGAAGGGGGTTAGGGTGGAAGGGTTAGGGTGGAAGGGTTAGGGGTGGAAGGGCTAGGGTGGAAGGGCTAGGGTGGAAGGGCTAGGGTGGAAGGGGTTAGGGTGGAAGGGGTTAGGGTGGAAGGGCTAGGGGTGGAAGGGTTAGGTGGAAGGGGTTAGGGTGGAAGGGTTAGGGTGGAAGGGTTAGGGTGGAAGGGCTAGGGTGGAAGGGCTAGGGTGGAAGGGCTAGGGTGGAAGGGTTAGGGTGGAAGGGTTAGGGTGGAAGGGCTAGGGTGGAAGGGCTAGGGTGGAAGGGCTAGGGTGGAAGGGTTAGGGTGGAAGGGTTAGGGTGGAAGGGGGTTAGGGTGGAAGGGCTAGGGTGGAAGGGCTAGGGTGGAAGGGCTAGGGTGGAAGGGTTAGGGGTGGAAGGGTTAGGGGTGGAAGGGCTAGGGTGGAAGGGCTAGGGTGGAAGGGTTAGGGTGGAAGGGTTAGGGTGGAAGGGCTAGGGTGGAAGGGTTAGGGTGGAAGGGTGGAAGGGTTAGGGTGGAAGGGCTAGGGGTGGAAGGGCTAGGGTGGAAGGGGTTAGGGTGGAAGGGCTAGGGTGGAAGGGTTAGGGTGGAAGGGGGTTAGGTGGAAGGGTTAGGGTGGAAGGGTTAGGGTGGAAGGGCTAGTGGAAGGGCTAGGGTGGAAGGGCTAGGGTGGAAGGGTTAGGTGGAAGGGTTAGGGTGGAAGGGCTAGGGTGGAAGGGTAGGTGGAAGGGCTAGGTGGAAGGGTTAGGGTGGAAGAGTGGAAGGGTTAGAGTGGAAGGGCTAGGGTGGAAGGGCTAGGGTGGAAGGGGTTAGGGTGGAAGGGCTAGGGTGGAAGGGTTAGGGTGGAAGGGTTAGGGTGGAAGGGTTAGGTGAAGGTTAGGGTGGAAGGGGCTAGGGTGGAAGGGCTAGGGTGGAAGGGCTAGGGTGGAAGGGTTAGGGTGGAAGGGTTAGGGGTGGAAGGGCTAGGGTGGAAGGGCTAGGGTGGAAGGGCTAGGGTGGAAGGGCTAGGGTGGAAGGGTGGAAGGGGCTAGGGTGAAGGGCTAGGGTGGAAGGGTGGAAGGGCTAGGTGGAAGGGCTAGGGTGGAAGGGTGAAGGGCTAGGGTGGAAGGGCTAGGGTGGAAGGGTGGAAGGGCTAGGGTGGAAGGGCTAGGTGGAAGGGTGGAAGGGCTAGAGTGGAAGGGCTAGGGTGGAAGGGCTAGGGTGGAAGGGTGGAAGGGCTAGTGGAAGGGCTAGGGTGGAAGGGCTAGGGTGGAAGGGTGGAAGGGTTAGGGTGGAAGGGCTAGGGTGGAAGGGCTAGGGTGGAAGGGCTAGGGTGGAAGGGCTAGGGTGGAAGGGCTAGGGTGGAAGGGATAGGGGTGGAAGGGTGGAAGGTGGAAGGGGTTAGGGTGGAAGGGGGTAGGGTGGAAGGGGATAGGGTGGAAGGGGATAGGGTGGAAGGGCTAGGGTGGAAGGTTTAGGGTGGAAGGGCTAGGGGTGGAAGGGTTAGGGTGGAAGGGTTAGGGGTGGAAGGGCTAGGGTGGAAGGGTGGAAGGGTGGAAGGGGTTAGGTGGAAAGGGTTAGGTGGAAGGGGTTAGGGTGGAAGGATAGGGTGGAAGGGCTAGGGTGGAAGGTTAGGTGGAAGGGCTAGGGTGGAAGGAGTTAGGGTGGAAGGGTTAGGGTGGAAGGGTGGAAGGGGTGGAAGGGGGTTAGGGTGGAAGGATAGTGGAAGGGGGAGTTAGGAGTGGAAGGCTTAGGGTGGAAGGGTTAGGGTGGAAGGGCTAGGGTGGAAGGGATAGGGTGGAAGGGGTTAGGGTGGAAGGGCTAGGGTGGAAGGGTTAGGGTGGAAGGGCTAGGGGTGGAAGGGGATAGGGTGGAAGGGCTAGGGTGGAAGGGTTAGGGTGGAAGGGCTAGGGTGGAAGGGTTAGGGTGGAAGGGTTAGGGTGGAAGGGGGTTAGGGTGGAAGGGCTAGGTGGAAGGGTTAGGGTGGAAGGCTAGGGTGGAAGGGATAGGGTGGAAGGGCTAGGGTGGAAGGGTTAGGGTGGAAGGGGTTAGGGTGGAAGGGGTTAGGGTGGAAGGGTTAGGGTGGAAGGTTAGGGTGGAAGGGTTAGGGTGGAAGGGGGTTAGGGTGGAAGGGCTAGGGTGGAAGGGTTAGGGTGGAAGGGCTAGGGTGGAAGGGGATAGGGTGGAAGGGCTAGGGTGGAAGGGTTAGGGTGGAAGGGTTAGGGTGGAAGGGGGTTAGGGTGGAAGGTGTGGAAGGGTTAGGGTGGAAGGGATAGGGTGGAAGGGCTAGGGGTGGAAGGGTTAGGGTGGAAGGGGTTAGGGTGGAAGGGTTAGGGTGGAAGGGGGTTAGGGTGGAAGGGGATAGGGTGGAAGGGGTTAGGTGAAGGGGCTAGGGTGGAAGGGTTAGGGTGGAAGGGTTAGGTGGAAGGGGTTAGGGTGGAAGGATTAGGGTGAAAGGGCTAGGGTGAAGGGTTAGAGTGGAAGGGCTAGGGTGGAAGGGCTAGGGTGGAAGGATAGGTGGAAGGATAGGGTGGAAGGGATAGGGTGGAAGGGCTAGGGTGGAAGGGATAGGGTGGAAGGGTTAGGGTGGAAGGGTTAGGGTGGAAGGGGTTAGGGTGGAAGGGGATAGGTTGAAGGGCTAGGTGAAGGGCTAGGGTGGAAGGGGTTAGGGTGGAAGGGGCTAGGGTGGAAGGGCTAGGGTGGAAGGGTTAGGGTGAAGGGGTTAGGGTGGAAGGGGGTTAGGGTGGAAGGGTTAGGTGGAAGGGTTAGGGTGGAAGGGTTAGGGTGAAGGGGGTAGGGTGGAAGGGGTAGGGTGGAAGGGGGTTAGGGTGGAAGGGGTTAGGGTGGAAGGGGTTAGGGTGGAAGGGTTAGGGTGGAAGGGTTAGGGTGGAAGGGCTAGGGTGGAAGGGTTAGGGTGGAAGGGTTAGGGTGGAAGGGGTTAGGGTGGAAGGGTTAGGGTGGAAGGGGGTTAGGGTGGAAGGGGATAGGGTGGAAGGGGATAGGGTGGAAGGGCTAGGGTGGAAGGGCTAGAGGGTGGAAGGGGTTAGGGGTGGAAGGGCTGGGGTGGAAGGGCTAGGTGGAAGGGCTAGGGTGGAAGGGGTTAGGGTGGAAGGTAAGGGTGGAAGGGTGGAAGGGCTAGGGTGGAAGGGCTAGGGTGGAAGGGTGGAAGGGCTAGGTGGAAGGCTAGGTGGAAGGGTGGAAGGGTTAGGTGGAAGGCTAGGGTGGAAGGGTTAGGGTGGAAGGAGCTAGGGTGGAAGGGTGGAAGGGCTAGGTGGAAGGGCTAGGGTGGAAGGGGTGGAAGGGTTAGGTGGAAGGGTTGGGTGGAAGGGCTAGGGTGGAAGGGCTAGGGTGGAAGGGGTTAGGGTGGAAGGGTGGAAGGGTGGAAGGGGTTAGGTGGAAGGATAGGGTGGAAGGGGTTAGGGGTGGAAGGGCTAGGGTGGAAGGGTTAGGGTGGAAGGGCTAGGGTGGAAGGGGATAGGGTGGAAGGGAATTAGGGGTGGAAGGGTTAGGGTGGAAAGGGGGTTAGGGTGGAAGGGGTTAGGAGTGGAAGGGGGTTAGGGTGGAAGGATAGGGTGGAAGGGGGTTAGGGTGGAAGGGCTAAGGGTGGAAGGGGGTTAGGGTGGAAGGGTTAGGGTTGAAGGGTTAGGGTGGAAGGGATAGGGTGGAAGGGGCTAGGGTGGAAGGGTTAGGGGTGGAAAGGGCTAGGGTGGAAGGGCTAGGGTGGAAGGGATAGGGTGGAAGGGATAGGTGGAAGGGCTAGGGTGGAAGGGTTAGGGTGGAAGGGGTTAGGGTGGAAGGGTTAGGGTGGAAGGGGTTAGGGTGGAAGGGGTTAGGGTGGAAGGGGATAGGGTTGAAGGGCTAGGGTGGAAGGGCTAGGGTGGAAGGGGGTTAGGGTGGAAGGGGCTAGGGTGGAAGGGCTAGGGTGGAAGGGTTAGGGTGGAAGGGGTTAGGGTGGAAGGGGGTTAGGGTGGAAGGGTTAGGGTGGAAGGGTTAGGGTGGAAGGGGTTAGGGGTGGAAGGGTTAGGGTGGAAGGGGCTAGGGTGGAAGGGGGTTAGGTGGAAGGGGGTTAGGGTGGAAGGGGGTTAGGGTGGAAGGGTTAGGGGTGGAAGGGTTAGGGTGGAAGGGCTAGGGTGGAAGGGTTAGGGTGGAAGGGTTAGGGTGGAAGGGTTAGGGTGGAAGGGTTAGGGTGGAAGGGGTTAGGGTGGAAGGGGATAGGGGTGGAAGGGCTAGGGTGGAAGGGCTAGGGTGGAAGGGCTAGGGTGGAAGGGTTAGGTGGAAGGGTTAGGGGTGGAAGGGTGGAAGGGTGGAAGGGGGTTAGGGTGGAAGGGGATAGGGTGGAAGGGGGTTAGGGTGGAAGGGCTAGGGTGGAAGGGTTAGGGTGGAAGGGCTAGGGTGGAAGGGCTAGGTGGAAGGGTTAGGTGGAAGGGGTTAGGGTGGAAGGGGTTAGGTGGAAGGGGGTTAGGGTGGAAGGGATAGGGTGGAAGGGGGTTAGGGTGGAAGGGCTAGGGTGGAAGGGGTTAGGGTGGAAGGTTAGGTGGAAGGGTTAGGTGGAAGGATAGGTGAAGGGACTAGGGTGGAAGGGGTTAGGGTGGAAGGGCTAGGGTGGAAGGGCTAGGGTGGAAGGGGTTAGGGTGGAAGGGTTAGGGTGGAAGGGTTAGGGTGGAAGGGGTTAGGGTGGAAGGATAGGGTTGAAGGGCTAGGGGTGGAAGGGCTAGGGTGGAAGGGGGTTAGGTGGAAGGGCTAGGGTGGAAGGAAGGCTAGGGTGGAAGGGTTAGGGTGGAAGGGGGTTAGGGTGGAAGGGGGTTAGGGTGGAAGGTTTAGGTGGAAGGGTTAGGGTGGAAGGGGTTAGGGTGGAAGTGGAACTAGGGTGGAAGGGGGTTAGTGGAAGGGGGTTAGGGTGGAAGGGGTTAGGGTGGAAGGGTTAGGGTGGAAGGGTTAGGTGGAAGGGCTAGGGTGGAAGGGTTAGGGGTGGAAGGGTTAGGTGGAAGGGGTTAGGGTGGAAGGGTTAGGGTGGAAGGGGGTTAGGGTGGAAGGGGATAGGGTGGAAGGGGATAGGGTGGAAGGGCTAGGGTGGAAGGGTGGAAGGGTTAGGGTGGAAGGGGGTTAGGGTGGAAGGGGATAGGGTGGAAGGGCTAGGGTGAAGGGTTAGGGTGGAAGGGCTAGGGTGGAAGGGTTAGGGTGGAAGGGGGTTAGTGGGGGCTAGGGTGGAAGGGTTAGGGTGGAAGGGGGTTAGGGGTGGAAGGGAAGTTAGGGTGGAAGGGCTAGGGTGGAAGGGCTAGGGTGGAAGGGCTAGGGTGGAAGGGCTAGGGTGGAAGGGCTAGGGTGGAAGGGGCTAGGGTGGAAGGGTTAGGGTGGAAGGGGGTTAGGGTGGAAGGGCTAGGGTGGAAGGGCTAGGGTGGAAGGGCTAGGGTGGAAGGGCTAGGGTGGAAGGGCTAGGGTGGAAGGGATAGGGTGGAAGGGCTAGGGTGGAAGGGCTAGGGTGGAAGGGATAGGGTGGAAGGGCTAGGGTGGAAGGGGTTAGGGTGGAAGGGTTAGGGTGGAAGGGTTAGGGTGGAAGGGCTAGTGGAAGGGCTAGGGTGGAAGGGCTAGGGTGGAAGGGGGTTAGGGTGGAAGGGATAGGGTGGAGCTAGGGTGGAAGGGTTAGGGTGGAAGGGCTAGGGGTGGAAGGGCTAGGTGGAAGGGCTAGGGTGGAAGGGCTAGGGTGGAAGGATAGGGTGGAAGGGCTAGGGTGGAAGGGGTTAGGGTGGAAGGGTTAGGGTGGAAGGGTTAGGGTGGAAGGGCTAGGGTGGAAGGCTAGGGGTGGAAGGGCTAGGGTGGAAGGGGTTAGGGTGGAAGGGTTAGGGTGAAGGGTTAGAGTGGAAGGGCTAGGGTGGAAGGGGTTAGGGTGGAAGGGTTAGGGTGGAAGGGTTAGGGTGGAAGGGCTAGGGTGGAAGGCTAGGGTGGAAGGGCTAGGGTGAAGGGGGTTAGGGTGGAAGGGGTTAGGGTGGAAGGGGTTAGGGTGGAAGGGTTAGGGTGGAAGGCTAGGGTGGAAGGGTTAGGGTGGAAGGGCTACGGTGGAAGGGGATAGGGTGGAAGGGGGTTAGGTGGAAGGGTTAGGGTGGAGTGGGCTAGGGGTGGAAGGGGCTAGGGTGGAAGAGCTTAGGTGGCTGGGTGGAGGCTAGGGTGGAAGGATTAGGGTGGAAGGGTTAGGGGTGGAAGGGGGTTAGGGTGGAAGGGTTAGGTGGAAGGGGGTTAGGGTGAAGGGGGTTAGGGTGGAAGGGGTTAGGGTGGAAAGGTTAAGGTGGAAGGGGTTAGGGGTGGAAGGGTAGCTGGGTGGAAGGTTAGGGTGGAAGGGTTAGGTGGAAGGTTAGATTGGAAGGACTGGGGTGGAAGGGGTTGTGGAAGGAATTAGGGTGGAAGGGGTTAGGGTGGAAGGGTTAGGTCTGAAGGCTAGGGTGGAAGGGTTAGGTGGAAGGGTTAGGGTGTGGAAGGGGTTAGGGTGGAAGGGGTTAGGGTGGAAGGGGGTTAGGGTGAGAGGGGATAGGGTGGAAGGGTGGAAGGGTTAGGGTGGAAGGGGTTAGGATTGAAGGTTTGAAGTGGAAGGTTTAGGGGTGGAAGGGGGTTAGAATTGGAGGGGGATAGGGTGGAAGGGTGGAAGGGTTAGGAGTGGAAGGGCTAAGGTGGTGAAGGGTTAGGTTAGAAGAACATTTAAGGTGGAAAAGAACTAGAATTGGAAGCTGGGTGGAAGAGGGCTAGGGTTGGAGGGGGTTAGGTTGGAGGGGTTAGAGGGTGGAAGGGTTAGGAGTGGAGGGGGGCTAGAGGGTGGAGGGGCTAGAGGTGGAAAGGGCTAGGAGTGGAGGGGGTTAAGGTGGAAAAGGGTTAGGGTGGAAGGCTAGAGTGGAAGGGTTGAGGGTGGAAGGGATTTGGGGTTGGGTGGAGGGGTTAGGGTGGAGGGGCTAGGGTGGAAGGTTGAGGGTGGAGGAGTTAGGGTGGAGGGGGTTAAGGTGGAAGGGTTAGGGTGGGAAAAGGGGTTAGAAAGTGGAAGCTAATTGGAAGGAATTGTAAGGTTAGGAGTGGAGGGGAGTTAGGTGGAAGGCTTAGGGTGGAAGGGGGTTGGTGGAAGGGTTGTGGAAGGAGCTGATTGGTTGTGTAGGTGTTGGGCTGTGAGGTGTGTTAGTTTGGTGGGTTAATGTCTTATACAAGATTTCCACCACTTATACCACATTTAACCCTTCCCTAAATATTATACCCCCCTAAGTGAAAACACACTCAGTATATAGGAATGACTAGAGTGGAGGATATAAGTAAAGAATACTATAGTGGAAAGAGGATAACTAGAGTGAGAGAGGATAACTAGAGTGGAGAGGGATGACTAGATGTGGAGAGAGGGATGACTAGAGTGGAGAGAGGACACTCAGTATATAGAGGATGACTAAGTGGAGAGGGATGGCCCGCTAAGGTGGAGAGGGATGACTAGAGTGGAGAGGACACTCAGTATATAGGAGATGACTAGGTGGAGAGGATACTAGAGTAGAGATACTAGTTGTGGAGGGGATGACTAGAGTGGAGGATACTAGAGTAAATATTT